>NC_057864.1:174809139-175111255 GCF_019393635.1 Dromiciops gliroides | reverse complement strand
TTCTCTGCTCTTTAAGAGAGGCGATATACTTTTTCATCTATCAGTACACACTTGCCTACCACAAAATTATAGCTATTGTAAAGAGAAATGATTTTTAGGTTCTGGTATTTATTTTTGTACGTTTGTTTGCTGATAGCCATCTGTTGATGCAAGCCTTGACCCCTTCCTACCACATGCTAGTTACACAAAGACCATCATAAATATTGAACAGTGAAAAAAATTCATTTAGCCAGTCCAGTAGTAAACAAATAAGAAATTATACAGATTACATATACCAGATAATAAATAATGAATGAGCTCTTCCAGTATAAACAAAATATTTCAGCTACACTTAGAGACATTATCTCACCTAAAGGGAAATTCTTTGAAGTCCTTAGTGAAGCAAACTATACAATAAGTTTATGCAAAAGTCATCAACTCCTCTAAATATTGGTTACATCCATCTGTCCCTCAAAAAAAAAAAAGGAAAAAAATCTGTAGGGAATAAGCGTGGCAAAGGAATATCTTATAAGACTTTGCATTTGGAATATTATGCACACACATATACATGCATACATACATACAGATTGACAGACAGAAATAGTTTCCATTTATGGAGTCCTCATGAAATTCTCCTCAAAAAAAAATTATCTGGGGGCAACTAGATGACACAGTGGATAAAGCACTGACCCTGCTTTCTGGAGGACCTGAGTTCAAATCCGGCCTCAGACACTTGACACTTACTAGCTGTGTCACCCTGGGCAAGTCACTTAACCCTTATTGCCCTGCAAAATAAATAAATAAAAATGAATAAAAATTAGAAAAAAAATCCCTGTTGGGGAATGTTAAGTATGTGTACCTTTTTAAAGCTGTTTCTTCTTGCTCTCCTAAAGTTATATCTTTATTTGTCCTCAGTGTGTTGCTCTCTATTACTAATTGGATGTTTGTTTCCACAAGATGCTTTGTTTAAAATGAGACAGTCAATAGAAATGATGGAAAACATAAAAAAAAATCTTTGTTCTGTCACTACCTTAGGAGATATTTTTCTGTCTGGAACTTAAGTCAAAGTTGAAACTTCAATTCATGATATTAAATATCCACCCACTGGATCGAAACCCTAGAGAATTGAATAAATTCCTCTACTATTTAAAAGTTCCCAAGTTTTTGGTAGCTTATTTGGTTAGGCAATCACATTTTCTTTTTTCCACCAAAACAAAGAGGTGTGCATACCAAAGTAGAAACAATGTTACCCTTAATTATTAAAAAATGTGTCCATTTGTTGGAATCTATAACTCAATCAAAAAGGCTTTCTCATCTGATAAAGGTATCTGAGTTAATCAGTGGATCAGATTAGGTATACAAGATTGAGAACCAATCAATCATTCTGAAAATGATTTTTGATAAAGTCAAGGACTCATGCTATTGGTAAAAGTGTTAACTATAGAGACTAGACTTTGGTTTTACTGGTGTAGAAAACTTAGTGAAGAAACTTACTTCAATGAAGTTCAATAACTTGTCTGCTACCTATAGACTAAGATAGTTGTCTAGGGGAAAACATTCACTACATTTAATATATAGGACTTTACCCTAAGAAACATTGATGGGAAAACTGAAAAAAAAATATAGCAACAATTAAATTTAGGCCAATTTCTAAAACCATATATTTAAACATGTTCTAAATGAATGTGTGACCTGCTTATAAAACCAAATGATAAGTTTCAGAGAGAGAGAGGGAGAGAGAGAAGACCACAGAATATAAGATGGAAAATACTATTTACTTACAATTAAAAACATTTTGCATGGGGCAGCTAGGTGGTGCAGTGGATAGAGCATCAGCCCCGGAGTCAGGAGGACCTGAGTTTAAATCCAGCCTCAGACACTTAACACTTACTAGCTGTGTGACCCTGGGCAAGCTACTTAACCCCAATTGCCTCACCAAAACTCAAACGAAACTCAAACAAAACAAAACAAAACAAAACAAAACAAAACAAAAAACATTCTGCACAAACAAAACTAAAATAGTTAGAAATCAAATAGAAATTATTAACTGAGACAGGGAAAGGTTTTTTGTTTTTGTTGTTATTGTTTTTAGTATTGTTTGTTTTCTTTTGTTTGTTTTGCTTTTAGCTGCTTGCAGTATTTTCTCCTTGACCTGGGAGTTCTGGAATTTGGCTATAATATTCCTGGAATATTTTCATTTGGGATCTCTTTCAGGAGGTGATTGGTGGACTCTTTCAATTTCTATTTTACCTTCTGTTTCTAGAATATCTGGGCAAATTTCCCTGACAATCCCTTGGAAGATGATATCTAAGCTTTTATTTCAATCATGGTTTTCTGGTAGTCCAATAATTGTCAAATTATCTCTCCTGTATCTATTTTCCAAGTATCCAGTTTTCCAAGAAGATATTTCACATTGCCCTCTATTTTGTTATTCATTTGGATTGGCTTTATTGTGTCTTGGTTTCTCATAAAGTCACTAGCTTTCCTTTGTTCGATCCTAATTCTTAGGTAATTATTTTCATCAGAGAGCTTTTTAATCTCCTTTTCCATTTGGCTTTTCAAGCTTTTGACTTTTTCTCATGACTTTACTGTGTCATTCTCATTTCTCTTTCCATTTTTTCTTCTACCTCTCTTTGTTTATCTTCAAAGTCCTTTTTGAGTGCCTCTATGACCAATTCATATTTTTCTTGGAAGCTATGGATTTAGGAGCTCTGATATTGTATCCTCTTCTCAGGATACAGCTTTGATCTTCCTTGCCACTAAAGAAACTTTCTATGGTTTGCAACTTTCTCTGCTTCCTCATCTTGCCAAGCTATTTCTTGATTTTTAACTCCTTCTTAAAGTGGGGCCCTACTTCCAGACTGTACTGTCCCAAAGTTCAGGGAGCCCCAGGTGGTAGGATTTAAGGAAGGGTAGGGTAGGTTCTTCACTCACCTGGCTTATGCTCTGGTCTATAAATAACACTGGGCCAATGCTAATTAACCAGGCAACAAAATTTTGTTTGCTGTGGTTGTTAGCTCCAACAAGCCTGCACCCCTCCTCCACCAGTGCCACTGCCACTCAAGATTTCTTCCTGGCTCCCCATTGGGGTAGGACAACTGAATTCTTCCTCAGCTCCCACAGACACCCCTGTAGTCTCCCTCCTGGGCAGCCATTCAGCCCTCTCACCAGACTGTGAGCTTAGTTCCAGAAGACACTTGTGCTGCAGCTTATTTGGAGGCTTGGGGGTAAATTTCTCTGGCACAGCCTGCCTAGGGCTGGATCTGTGTCAATTTGACATCTGGGTTAGACTCCACTCCCACCATGGCACAGCAGCCCCCTCCATCTAAACTTCTAAGCCATCTTTGGCTAGAAAAAGATCTGAACCTATCTTTTTGTGGGTTCTGCTGCTCCAGGAGTTGATTTATGGCTGCATTTGAAGGTTTTTAGAGTAATTGTGTCAGGAGCTATGAGTGCTTAATGCCTTTAAAATATCTATGCTTTATTAAAAGAATAGATTAAAAGTAATTTGAGATGAACAAACATGCATAATGAAGTGAAAAGTGCAAGAACAATTTATATAATGACAACAATGTAAAGAAAAGCAACTTTGAAAAAAATTAGAACTATGGAAAATGTAATGTACAATCACAACTCCAGAAGATTTATGGAAAGAATAAAAAACCTTAGAATTGGTGGGAGACAGGAACAGAGGGAAGAAAGGAAGGAGGAAGAGAAGGAAGGGAGGGAAGGAAAAACAGAAAAAAATCAATACATATTGATCTCTTTTCTGTTAGAATCTGAAAAAAAAAGTCAAATAAAACCTAAGGTTATGTCTGAATTCTGTGAATGACTCTGAACAGGGAAGCAACCAACAATGTTCTGTGCCTACAGTTGGGACTCCAATGAACAGAAGAAAAAATATTTTCAAATTTTTAAAGCACTGTCAGGGGAAAGATGTAATGCAAGAGCTTTTGTGTCCTCTTAATGCTGAAGTTCAAAGTCCAATAGCTCTCTGCTATCCTTCGAAGTTTGATAAAAAATTTTCCATAATACTCTATGAAGGTCAGTCAAGTTACAGATAGCCTATTGTCAAGGATCTTGAATTACTCCAGAGTGCACTGACAAATGATAAATTTTGCCATACACTGGTGGACAGTGTGAAGGTCTGTTTCTACCTCTTTATCTGGTAGCTGACTGACAATTTTCAATAGTAAGCCTTTCCATTTAAGGATGAAAAATGAGATGACATACAATTTGGAGTTCAATAGCCACATTACACTGCAGCTTTGTCATTTATTCCTAACTTAAAGATCAAAAAATATTTTAAAATCGAATCACTGTTTAAAAGGAATAATAGTTCACATTTATATATTACTTACATCTATATTCTTTCCTTACAAGTCTGTAGTATAACCACTATCATACCTTTCTTTCTTTCTTTCTTTTTTTTTACAGATGAAGTAACTGAGTTATGAAGAACTGCCTATGTAAATTAACTCAACCAGCCAGCTAGAGCCAAATGGGAATTCAAACAAGGTATCTGAATCCAAGTTGAGTGCTCTTGATGCAATACCAAATTATTTTTTTGATATTCAGTATTGCAAATTTTAATATGTGCTACTTTTAAATACATATTTTAAACCATTTTATTATTGTCTTTTATTTTGTTATAGTCATTTCATGATATACCCAAATCTATTTCACCTTCCCTTGCAACAAAGAAAAAAATTATTGATAAAACAAGCTAGCTTTTGTGACAATTATATATGATTTTTCACTTATGGTGCTCTATCAGTCTAGTCAGAGAAAAGGAGTTTTACGTCATTTGTCCTCTGGGAGAAAAAGACAATAATTAATCACAGTTCACCTCCCTTTGAGTGTTATGTTTCATTTACATTACTTAAATCATATGTGTGTTGTTACTGAATTCCACATTCATTCATTCAAGCCAAATCATTCTTTTCTGAATTACTGCTGTCATTTTTTGTGGCTCAATAAATTCCTATATCACAATTAGTTAGGTTATTCTCCAATAAGTGGAAAATATTTATCTTTATTTTTATTTAATTAAAAAAATTTGGCAGGGTAATGAGGGTTAAGTGACTTGCCCAGGGTCACACAGCTAGTAAGTAGTGTTTGAGGATGGATTTGAACTTAGGTCCTCCTGAATTCAGGGTGGGTGCTTTATTCACTGTACCACCTAGCTGCCCCCAAATATTTATCTTTAAACAAAGATACAAGGTGATTATATATGTGTGTGAGTATAAATATCCTTGTTCTCTTGCTCTCTCTGTCTCTCTGTCTCTATCTCTCTGTGTATATGTGCATATATGCACACATGTTTATGTATGTGTATATCTGCAAACACACATATGCGCATTCATGTATGCCCACACACATACACACACCATAAAGGAAGCATGTGTGTGTATATAGGATGTATAGATAGATAGATAGATAGATAGATAGATAGATAGATAGATAGATGTAGATATAGATATAGATACACAAATATATACATATATGTGTGCATAAGTGCATGCTTTCTTTCTCTCTCTCTTGCTCTTTCTCTCTCTCAAGCTTCTTCATGTATATGTCCAGGATGTTATTGCTAGACAAAAAGATTATGGATTTTTATCAAAAAATTCCAAATTGTTTTTCAAAACGATTGGAATACTTCACAGCTTCATCAGCAAGCAATCATTATTCATGTTTCCATATAGTCAAAGTAACAGCTCTTTCTATCTTTTTTTAAATCATCTCTGACATTTTTTCTGGGTGTGGAATAAACCTTTGAATTATTTTAATTTGTTTTTCTCTCAGGTTAATGAGACATTTTTATTTTGTTATTTATTGCTTTCAGTTCTCGTTTTGAAAACTGTTTACACCTTTTGACCTATTGCCAGTAAACCAATAAATAAGCATTTGTGTCAACTGGCATTGTGTTAGGCACTAATGTCTTTCATTTTTCTGTTTTTGTGTCAATTTCATATTTATCTTAGATATGACTTCATCCTCAACTTGTTAGGAGGTATATTTCTATTGGTATAAGGCAATTCCCTATTGCATTGTGTTTTATTAATATAAGGAACACCTGGTGTAGAAATTTTGTCTATTAACTATATGGAGACCTGCAACTTGCAGATTTAGAAAATTATTTTGATCACTGAGGTTAGTGTTATACATCCATTTGGTCAGAGATCAACTTTGATCCCAGGTTCTACTAACTCCAATGCCAGTCTTTTATCTATTTTGCATTTTTGTATGAATAATATTTTGTGGTTTTCCAACTCGAGAGCATTTATTTTTCCATCTACATTTTTCTTATTTCTTCTACGAACAACCTTTTACAAAATTTATGTTAAAGTTTAAAAATTTATATTTTTGTATTTTAAGATTCCCTTTATATCTTGTTTAGGTCAACATGTGTCCCTTGTTCATGCTTGCAATAATTACCTCTATCTTTTTTTTCTTATATTTTACTTTATTCCATTTTTTGATGCCATTCAATATCTAGACCATATATTCAAATTTATCTTATGGTAATATGTGTTGTAAGAGTTTGATTGAACTCAATTTCTGTCTAATTGCTTTTTAGACTTTCCAGCATCTTTTAACAAATAGATAGTTGTTCCTGGAGTTTCTCAAAAACTGAACTGTTGTGTTCAATTGCAACTGGGTCTTTTCCATTGATTAATAGTTCTGTTTTTAAACATTTTCCTGTGTTATTTACATAAAGATCTTCTTTTCACTTTTTATTTTCGCCTAATTTATTCTTTCTCCCCTCACCTACTCAGAGAGTACTTCCTTCTTAAAACAATTTAAAAAAATAAAGCAATTCGGCAATCCAACACAATAATGAAGTCTCATAGAAGATCCTTTGTTCTATTCTTCAATGTGCCCCACCCACCTTTGCAAACATTAGAGAGAGATTCATTTATATATCTGACCTTTGGAATCAAATTTCGTTTTTATAATTTCACTTTCTTCAGTTTTGATTTTTGTTCTTGTTCTTTATATTTACACTTTAAAAAAAATAATGGCTCATGCTTGTTTTTCTGGTTCTTCTTAGTTTCACTTTTCATCAGTTCATCAAAGTATTTTCATTCTTCCTGTGACCTCATTCAGAGGATTTTGAGTTCTTGGATATAGGTTCAAAACCTATTGTTCTAGAAATAAGGGGGCACATGGAAGAATATGGGAGCATTCAGTCACTGATATCCTGTGAGAAAATTATTAAAAATTAATTTCTAGGAGAAACCCAGACTTCTTAGTGGTAGCTGTTCTCTTCCTCTCCCCAGAAACCAACCTGGTTTAAGCCTTCAGCTTAAAAAAAAATGCAGATTAACCTTTCTGTTTAGCTAGGGGAAGAAACACACTTCTTGGTTGAAATTTGATCTCTAGACCACATCCCAAGTCATGTCAATCAATGGAACAGAATGATGCTAACCAATTAGCTTAGATCAGTATGTGGGGACCCGCCTGTACCAGAAAAAAATTATAAAGTCCATGGGGACATGAGGATCTCTCTCTTACTTTCTTATCCTGGGCTCTCTCTCCCTGACCCCCTTCCTTGGAGTCTTACTCTCTCCATGCTGGGTATGTAATTAATGGGCAAGTCAGACAGATACATGGTCAATACTTTATTAATATGTGATATTAATTAATAATAAATGCTTATTTCCAATACTACTACAATACCCTTTAATTTATAAGTAGCAATATTTTAGAAATCTCAGCCTAGTCCCACAGTATTTTAAATAGAACAATCCATAACATAGACCTACATCACCCCCAGAAACCTGCTACCTTATGACTTTAGAAGAATGTAATAAACATTTTTATTTATAATTTTGGATTTCAATTGTTATCCCTCCTTCCCTCTCTCCTTTAACCCCTCCCTGAGGTGGCAATCAATCAGATATTGGTTACACATGTATTATTATATAAAATATTACCATATTTTTCATTTTGTACAAGAAAACTTGATTAAAAGAAAATAATGAAAGTGAAAAAGAGCATGTTTCAGTTTGTTCCATCAATATCAGTTCTTTCTTTGGAGGTGGATTGTATGTTTCAATAGCCCTTGGGATTGCCTTGGATCATTGTATTCTTGCCAATAGTCAAGTCATTCACAGTTCTTCATCAAACAATATTGCTATCTCTATGTACAATGTTCTTTTGGTTCTGCTACCTTCACTATACATCATTTCATACATGTCTTTCCAGTCCTTTCTGAAGTCATCCTGCTTGTAATTTCTTATAGCACAATAATTTTCCATTACCATCATATACTACAGTTTGTTTAGGCACTCCTCAACTGATGGTCATTAGCCACCACAAAAAGAGTTTCTATAAGTATTTTTGCACAAATAGGTCTTTTTCTCTTTTTGAGGATGTGTTTGGGATATAAACCTAGCACTTGTATAGCTGGATCAAAGGGCATGCCCAGTGATATAGCCCTTTGGGCATAGTTCCAAATTGTTCTCCAGAAGGAGAACAAATTGCTCTCCAGAATGGTTGTATATTTTCACAACTCCACCAACAGTGGATTAGCATTCCAGTTTTCCCACATCCCCACTAACATCCAATATTTTCCATTTTTGTTATATTTGCATCTCTGATAGGTGTGAGAAGATTCCTCTGTGTTATTTTAATTTTCATTTCTCTAATCAATAGTGACCTAGAGCATTTTTTTCACATGATTATAGAGAGCTTTTATTTCTTTTCCTGAAAACTGCCTGTTCATATCTGTTGACCATTTATTAATTGGTGAATGACATTTTTAAAATGTAACTAAATTCTACAAATATTTGAGAAATGAGACCTTTATCAGAGATATTTGTTTCAAAAATTCTTTCCCAGTTTTCTCCTTCCCTTGTAATTTTGTTTACATTAGTTTTCTTTTTGCAAAAGCTTTGTAATTTTATATAATCAAAATTATCTATTTTATACTTTGTTTTACTCTCTATATCTTCTTTGGCCCTAAATTCTTCCTCTGCCCATAAATCCAACAGATAAATGATTGTATACTCTTTTAATTTTCTTATGGTATCATCATTTATATGTAAATCATGTAGCCATTTTGACCTTATTTTAGTATATAATGTGAAATTTTGATCTGTACCTAGTTTCTGCCATATGGTTTCCAGTTTTCCAAGCATTTTTGTTAAATGACGAGTATTCGTTACATAACCTTGGATCTTTGCATTTATCATATGCCAGATTATTATAGTAATTTACTATTGTGTAGTTTCTATCTATTCTATTCTACTGACCTACCTCTCTATTTCTTAGGCAGTACCAGATTGTTTCACTATTTACTGCCTTATAACACAGTTTGAGGTCTGGTATTGCTAGACCACCTTCTTTCATATATTTTTATTTATTCCCATGACATCCTTGAGCTATTCTTTTTCCAGATGTATTTTGTTATTACTTTTTCTGGCTCTATAAAATATTTTTGATAGTTTTATTGGCATAGCACTAAATAAATAAATCAACTTAGATAGGATTGTAATTTTTATTATAATGGCTCTGCCTATGCATGAGCAATTAATATTTTTCCAATTGTTTAGAACTGACTTTATTTCTGTGAAAAGTGTTTTCTAGTTCTGGTTATATAGTTCCTGGGTTTATCTTGGCAGGTAGACTCTTAAGTATTTTATATTGGCCACAGTTATTTTCAATGAAATATCTCTTTCTATCTGTTGTTTCTTGACTTTATTGGTAATATATAGAAATGCCAATGATTTATGTGGGTTTATTTTGTATCCTGCAACTTTGCTAATGTTGTTAATAATTTCAAATATTTTTTTGTTGATTCTCTAGGATTTTCTAAGTATATCATCATATCATCTCTGAAGAGTGATAGTTTTGTTTCCTCATTACCTAATCTAATTCCTTTAATTTTTTTCTTCTCTTATTTCTATAGCTAACATTTCTAATACAATATTATATAATAGAGGTGATAATGAGCATCCTTGCTTCATCCCTGGTTGTATTGGAAAGGCTTTTAGGTGATCCCTGTAACACATAATGCTTGCTGATAGTTTTAGATAAATAGTAGTTATCATTTTAAGGTAAACTCCTTTAATAGGAATGGGTGCTATATTTTGTCAAAAGTCTTTTCTCAATCTATTGATATATTCATAACATTTCTGCTGCTTTTGTTATTGATATGGTCAATTATGCTGATTGTTTTCCTAATATTGAACTGGTCCTACATTTCTGTTTTAAATTCCACCTGGACATAGTGTATGATCCTTGTGATATATTTCTGCAATCTTTTTGCTAGTATTTTATTTAACATTTTTTGCATCAATATTCATTAGGGAGATTGGTCTATAATTTTTTTGCTCTTCCTAGTTTGGTATCAGCACCATATTTGTCTCATAAAAGAAATTTGGTTAAGATTCCTTCTTATTTTTTCAAATAATGTATACAGTATTAGGACTAATTGTTCCTTAAATGTTTGGTATAATTCACTTGTGAATCCCTCTGGTCCTGGGGATTTTTTTCTTAGGAAGTTCATTGATGGCTTGTTCAATTTATTTTTTGGGGGGGGGGCAATGAAGGTTAAGTGAGTTGCCCAGGGTCTGTTCAATTTCTTTTTCTAAAATTTGGTTAGTTAAATAGTTTATTTCTTCTGCTAATCAGGGTAATTTATATTTCTGTAGATATTCATCCATTTCATTTAGATTGTCAATTTTATTGGCATATAATTGGACAAAATAGTTCCTAATAATTGTCTTAATTTCCTCTTCATTGGTGGTGAGTTCACCCTTTTATTTATTTTTTTTATTTTTAGTGAGGCAATTGGGGTTAAGTGACTTGCCTAGGGTCACACAGCTAGTAAGTGTAAAGTGTCTGAGGCTGGATTTGAACTCAGGTTCTCCTGACTCCAAGCCCCGTGCTCTATCCACTGCACCACCTAGCTAATTTTTAAAGAATTATTTTCTTCAGTGACCTTTTGTACTTCCTTTTCCATTTAACTAAATGAGTTTTTTAGAGTGTTATTATCCTCAGTAAATTTTTGTATTTCTTTTTCTTGGTTCTCTTGCATTAATTTTATTTATCTCTGCAATTTTTCTTCTACTTCTCTAATTTGCTTTTTAAAGTCCCTTTTAAGCTCTTCCTGAGCTTTTGTCCTGAGACCAATTTACATATTTCTTTGATCTTTTGCCTGTAGCCATTTTGTTACCATTGCCCTCCTCTGTTTATGGCTTGATTTTCTGTATCACAGTAATAACTGTCAATAGTCAAGCTCTTTTGTTGTTTTTCTCACTTTTGTGCCTTTTTTGTGCCTTGATGTTTTTAATCTAGTTGGGCTCTTTCCTAAACTCTTCTAAGTTTTTGTGCTGAGTCTCTAGGTCTTATTGGTATTTTTCACTTGGCTTCAGGGTTTAGCTGCTGGCTTTTGCTGGGTTGTTAAAGTTAACAAAGTCTTTATAGCCCTGGAGGAGTGATCTTGTTTTTGGTTGGCCCCAGGAATGATACCCTGATTCTGGGTTGCTCTGTTATCAGGGTCTCTCTGTTAGCAAACCCTGGAGGAGTACTTTTGTTTACAACTTGCCCAAGTGTGTGTGTGTGTGTGTGTGTGTGTGTGTGTGTGTGTGTGTGTGTGTGTGTGTGTGTGTGTGTAAGAGCAATCCTGAATTGCTATGGTAACCAGTCACTCTGCTAGCAGGCCCTGGAAGGTTTATTTTGTTTCAATCTGCTGAGTCCCTGGGGCTGGTTTACCCTTGAAACAGTCTGTCTGCTGGGAGGTCACAGGAGTTTGAAGTGCTGTTTACTTGCTTGGGTGGGGCTTCACTATTGTTCAGCAGTGGGATCAAAGCCTATCTGGTTGTCTGGTTGGGGTACCTGGTGAGGGTCCCTCATATGTGGCCCAGACTGCTCACCTGACCAGGGAGCTCGTGGTTTGCAGTTGTTTGGAGCCTCACTGGTGGATTGCCCCAGCCTCAAAGCCCTGCTTCAGGATTTCTGCTGTGAGTTCAGAAGCTGCTGCTGCTGCTGCTCCTGGACCTCCTTTCCCTCCCACCTAGGCAAGATAGACTTTTTTGCCAGCTGGTAGGCTGATTCCCTTCTCCTGTTATGAATCAGAGGCAGTTTTATGTTGGTTTAGATGGGAAATTTCAGAGACCTCCAGAGGACTACTTCCTCACTTGGCCATCTTTGCAAAGAAAGTCTCTCTACCTTATGACTTTATGCTCATTTATGGGGCTTGTGGAACCTGAGGGCAGAAAGTGCCATTAGAGGGGAGAAATTCTTTGAATTGTCTCCCGTGTTAATTCTTATTTAATAGTATCTTATTTTCCTAATTACATGAAAGACAATTTTAACATTCATTTTTAATAAAATTTTAATTTCCACATTTTTCCCCTCTTTCCTTCCTTCCCTTACCTCCTCCCTATCATGGTAAGCAGTTTGATATAGATATATATATAGATATATATATGTGGTTGTATGTGTATGTATGTATGTATATATATATATATGCAATAATAACATATTCCCACATTAGTCATGGTATGAAAGAAACAGAACAAAAAGAAAAAAACTACAAAAATAACGTGAAAATAATGTACTTCAATCTGCTTTCAGACTTCTTCAATTTTTCTTCTGCATGAGGATAAGATTTTCCATTATGAGTCCTTTGGGATTGTCTTCAATCATTGTATTGCTGAGGAGAGATAAGTTGATCATAGTTGATCATTGTACAATGTTGCTGTTACTATGTATGAAGTTCTCCTGGTTCTGCTCACTTCACTTTGCATCAATTCCAGTAAGTCTTTTAGATTTTTCTGAAATCTGCTAACTCATCATTTATAATACCACAATCATGTTGTATTACATTCATATACCACAACTGGTTTAGCCATTTCCCAAATATATGAGAATCTCCTCAATTTTCAATTCTATGCCACCAAAAAGAACTGCTTTAAATATGTTTGTACATATAGGTCCTTTCCAATTTTTTTTGCACATAGTTCCAAATTGCTTCCCAAAATGGTTGATTCAGTTCACAACTCCACCAATACTATACATAGCTTTAATTTCTTCATCTGAAAATTACCTGTTCATATCTTTTGTCCATTTATCAATTGTGGAATGACTTTTATGCCTATAAATTTAACTCAGTTCTTTATGTATTTGAGAAATTAGATCTTTATGAGAGACACTTGTTAGAAAAAATGTTTCCCAGATTTTGGCTTTCCTTCTAATCTTGGTTTCATTTTTTTGTGTTCTCTTTTGATTAATCTGAGACATCGTACTCCCAGTGCAAGACCTCTTTTACTCTAAATATTATTTAGTATATATCCTGATCTATATACTTTCTCTAATTTCCGTTTGCTATTGGTTTCAATAAATTGACTTATTTGTTATTGGCTTGCATAAATGGACTTATTAACTATTTGCTATTTGGAATATGTACACATTTCAAAACTGGCATTTAGTGAGAAGAAAGTCAAGAATTGGCTATGTAGCTTATCCTTTCCCATTAAGGAAAAGTGATCAATCATTCTCTTTTGGGGGACAGCTGGGTGGCACAGTAGATACAGCACAGGCTCTGGACTCAGGAGGACCTGAGTTCAAATCTGACCTCAGACAGTTGGTATTTACTAGCTGTGTGACCCTGGGCAAGTCACTTAACCCTTATTGCCCTGAAAAACATTCCCTTTTGAATCTAAAAAAAATTCCCTGGAATAATAATACTTGGATAAATATGATCCCAGCCTGGTACCGTGTATGTGAGGAGAACAGAGTGGTTAGCCTCTGGCTTCAGCTTCCTCTTTCACTCCTGACTAGAATTAAACCTCATTTGGAGAATGGAGGTCAGAGGAAACACTAGAGATTTATGCCACACTGACAGCTACATCTAAATAGACCCATGTTGTCAGGTATAACATATTATTTGCCCAACAAACTCACCTCCCTACATCTTTGAATTTAAGTGATTTGCCCACAGTTCATTATACATAATATATGTCAATATCAGGATTGAAAACTATGTCATCCTGACTTCAAGACTTATCCTCCATTCACTATATACATTGGTGCTGCTACTTTCTAAACCAGAATCATATTGTTAATGATTATTTCCTTTTAAGTTTGACATGTGTAAATGCTAGACCATAATAATTTCTGCTTTTTTGTCCTATCATTTTTTGATATATTAAGACTAACATAATCTATGCATTATGTATTCTGTGACCTAAAATTAATTTTATTATTTTATACAGTTCTATAAAATAACTCCTTGGTACTTTGGTTAGCATAGTACTAAATCTGCAATTTAATTTATGCAGTATAAAGAAGTTTAATTTTATTGGTACAACTCAAATATGAACAATACTTATCTCTCCATATCCAATCCAATGTAACAATTAAATATCTACTTAAAGGCACTATGGGAGGTACTAGGATACAAAGAATATATTTTTTAAAATCCTTTTTATAAATATATTATAAAGGAAGCTTACATACTTCAGTAAAGAATATGTGATAATTATATCTTTATATGTTTAAGTATAGATTGATAGCATATTTCAGACATTTTTATGCATTTTAAAATTATTTTAAATGGAATTTTCCTTTCTATATTACATCCTGGTTTTTGCTAATGCTGTTAAAAAAACTGATGATTTTTTCTTGTTTTATTATGCATCCTGCTAAGCAACTAAAGCTATTGTCTGTATTCATTTAAAACAAATTATTCTCTGAGTTTTAAAAAATAAACCATCACACTTTTTACAAATAGTGAGAAATTTTTTTCTCTTTGGTGTTGTTCATACCATTAATGTTTCTCCTTTTAGCTTATTTATATAATAAGCATTCCTAGAATTTTGTCAAATAGTAGTAGGTAGAAGATAATAACTTATTTTACTCGTGAACCTGCCAGGAAAACAACTAGTGTTTTTACATAGCAAAATAATGCAAGCTTTGATATATGTGTGTGTACACATATGTGTATAGGTATATACATGCGTTTGTATATATATGCCCTACAAAAGAATATGCATGCATAAATGCATATATCCATGTATGTGTATATATTTATGTATATGAGAGAGAGAGGTATAGAGATGGATATATACATATGCATCTATATACACATATACATATACATATACACAAACATAGATATATGATTTCAATTAAGGAAATGCCTTATTTTTCTATGTTTGGTTTTTAAAATTTTTATTTTGTCAAAGGCATTATGTATCTCTATAGAGAGAATACTATGGGTGTTTTGGGGGTTTTTGGTTGTTTTTATGAGTAATTCTGTTGTTTTCTTAAATTGGTGCTTTTAAAATATCCTTAAGCCTCTTGAAAATCTTTTCTGGTTTGAATATTAAGATAATATTTGTTTCAGAAAAAAGGATTTGATGAGAGTGCCTTCTTTCTCAGAGGTTAAAAATTATTTTGTATCATAGTTTTTAATTTTTGGTCCAAGATGTCTTGGTTATTATAGCTTATTCAATTTATTGTTATGAGATTAGGTTTTTGAAGATCTCTATTTCTTGTTTTGATAAACTGGGTATTTCACATTTTTTATAGATTTTCATTTACTTCTTCACTTCTTAGTTTTACTTGCCCAATATATAATTGTAGATAGTAATTTCTGATAATAATCTTTTCTTTGGACTGAATTCACCCAATTTGTCAGTTTGGCTTTCCACTTCCTCCTCCTCCTCCTCCTCCTCCTCCTCTTCTTCTTCTTCTTCTTTTCTGTGGGACAATGAGGGTTAAGTGTCTTGCCCAGGGTCACACAGCTAGTATGTGTCTAGTGTCTGAGGCTGGATTTGAACTCAGGCCCTCCTGAATCCAGGGCCAGTGCTTTATCCACTGCACCTCCTAGTGGCCCCCTGGTTTTCTTCTTTTGCTTATCCCCTCTCTCTATTTCTTTGTCTTTTTCTTCTTTATTTCTCTCCTTTAATCATTAGGGCATTATTTTGTTTGAAATTTGATATTCAAAAATCTATGTTAGTTTTGTTTGACTTTTTCATAGTATGTTGGTTTAAAATTTTTCATTTATTGTCTAGTTTTAAGATATTTTATGTACTGCTTGTTATAAATTTGCTAAATAGTTAATTTCCTACTTATTAAATTGTATGTTTAATTCAAGAATTTTCACTTTTTCTGTTTTTTTAATACATATTCACAATCCTATTTCCCCCTCTAAGAACTGATTTAATAGTGTTTCATAAATACTTCTCTAATGTCTCATTATTGTTATCTTATTTAGTATTTCTATAATTTGTATTTTGATCTGCTCTTTGGAAAAGGTAAAGTTAGTCTCTTTTTAACCCTGTAAAACTTTTACTTATGTTCCTTGTATTAATTCCTCTTTCATTGTGACATAATATAAAAAGGATTGTTTGATATTTCTACCCTTTTATATTCATGAATTCATTGTACTCTAATATATAATCTATTTTTGTAAAGTTATATGTACACTATATGATACTATGAAATTGTATATTCTTTAAGTTTCCTTTACAGGAGATGGCATAAGTATTTAAAGATTATTTTTCCAGTAGTCTTTAAAACTTTCTTTTCCTTTTTGTTAGATTTATGCAGATCTGAGAGAGAAAAAGGCATTAAAATTTGCTTCAACTATTGTGTTACTAGCAGTGCCATTTAAAAATTCAATTTAGTTTCCCTTTATCAATTTAGGTACTATAATATTTTGTATAAAAACATAAATGACCTTGTTTTATTGTCTATAGTTCCTTTAAACACAAAGCATCTTACTTGTTTATCTCTTTTAACACTGTGTTGTTTTTTTAATTTTGCATTTTGTGAAATTGTAATTGAAGTTCTCATGTTGTTGAAATACCTTGACACAGAGGATTCTCGGATGATGGCAGACTAAGTAGGTCAAAAAACTTACTGCTGTCAAAATTTCCTCCACAAAAAGATAGTACACTGCCTCAGAGCAGTAGAAATAAAGACAGGCTAAAGCGGATGTCCTTCTAAGACAATATAAGAACACCCCAGGAAAGACCTGACCTCCAGTGGCAGAGGTTTGGCCTGAGTGAAGTGCAAATATGTCCAGGTTGACTGCAAAATCAACAAGCATCAAGCCCTAGGGGCAGCTGGGTTGAGAGCCAGCCTCAGACTTAGAAATTTTTATTTCCCAGACACTATGATATTCTGATGACTGAGTAGGAGAAAATTGAAAGATCTTCCAAGAACAGCTATGCTGACCAGATATGTCCCCAGCTGTGGCTACAGGAAGGAGCTAGCATGCACCTGGTGAGGGCAATAGCATGGGGCAGGGACCTTGTTGGCTGTGAGCATTTATATGAGAGCAGAGTCCCTGGTTTCATGTTCAGGACAGAGAAGACAGCTGTAGCTTGCAGACACCAGAGGAACCACAGGGAGCAAGATCATTTGTGGGACAGTGTAGCTGGAGGCCTAGCTTTGGTCTAGGAGTAAAGAGGAGAATAATGCCATAGGAAAATTCCTGGAGCAGCAAAACTCACAGAAGAATGTGCTGAAATCATCTTCTAACCAAGAACAGCTTGGAAGGTCAGAAGGAGGGAGCTTCTGTGTTGAGACAGGAGTGGAGGCAAACCCCACAGTCACCCTGACACAGATCCAGTCCCAGAAAGGCCCTCACCAGAGAAGGAGACCCCCAGAGACTCTGAATCACCTGAAGTGCCAGTGTTGTCTGAAACTAAGCTCACAGTCTGGTGAGAAGACTGAGCCCTGGGCAGGGGGGAGGCTACAGGGGTCTATGCTGGTGCTGAGGCAGAACTTGGATTTTTCACCCCTGCTGAGAACCAGGAGGTAGGCTTGAGTAGCAGTGACCCAGGTGGGGGAGGGGCACAGGCTCGTTGGAGCTATCAACCACAACACACAAAGCTGGTTGATTAGCAAGTTGGTCTGGGGTCATGTACAGGCCAGGGAACAGACCAGGCAAGTGAAGAACCTGATTCTCCTTAAATCATAACACCTGGGATTTCTTAAGCTTGGGATACTGCAGCCTGGAAACAGTGCCCCACTTTAAGGAGCTAAAAGTAAAGTAAAAGAAAGGCAAGATAAGCAGACAGAGAAAGATGAAGACCATAGAAAGTTTCTTCAGTAACAAGGAAGACCGAGGGGCACCCTCAGAGGAAGATGTCAACAACAGGGCCCCTATATTTAAAGATTCCAAGAAAAATATGAATTAGTCTCAGGCCATAGAGGTGCTCAAAAAGGACTTTGAAGATAAAGTTAGAGAGGGAGAGGAAAAAATGGGAAGAGAAATGAGGGCAATGCAGGAAAGACATGAGAAAAAAGTCAACAGCTTGAAAAGTCAAATGGAAAAGGAGGTACAAAAGCTCTCTGATGAAAATAATTGCCTAAGATTTAGGATTGAACAAATGGAAGCCAGTGACTTTATGAGAAACCAAGACACAATAAAGCAAATCCAAATGAATAAAAAAAATAGAGGGCAATGTGAAATATCTTCTGGGAAAAACTGCTGACCTGGAAAATAGGTCCAGGAGAGATAATTTGAAATTTATTGGTCTACCTGAAAACCATGATCAAGGAAAGAGCTTAGACACCATCTTCCAAGATATTCTCAGGGAAAATTGCCCTGAAATTCTAGAAGAAGAAGCTAAAATAGAAATTGAAAGAATCCACCGATCACCTTCAGAAAGGGATCCCAAAAGGAAAACTCCTAGGAATATTATAGCCAAATTCCAGAGCTCTCAGGTCAAGGAGAAAATATTGCAAGCTGCCAAAAAGAAAGAATTCAAGTACTGTGGAGCCCCAGTCAGGATAGACCAAGATCTAGCAGCTTCTACATTAAAGGACAGGAGGGCATGGAATATGATATTTCAAAGGGCAAAGGAAATGGGATTACAACCAAGAATCACCTACCCAGCAAAACTCAGCATTATTTTTCAGTGGAAAAAATGGGAGTTTAATGAAAAAGAAGACTTTCAGATATTTGTGATGAAAAGACCTGAACTGAATGGCAAATTTGACTTTCAAATATAAGACCCTAGAAGAATCATAAAAAAATTGGAGCTGGGAGGAAATACCTGGGGTCATACAGTGAGTGGGTGACTGTTTTGTGTCTGAGGCCGGGTTTTGGCTGTGATCCCCCTGAGTCCCGGGGGTGATGCTTTATCCACTGTATCACCTAGCTAGGTGATGACATCTTTAGGGTTAAATTGAGGGGTGAAGGCAATGCACTGGGGGAGGGGGAAGGGCAGAGGTGAAATGCTACATGAAACAAATAGGAAAAGGCTTATGGAGTGGGGGAAGAAATGGGAGATGAGCAGGGCAGTAAATGAATTTTACACTTATCAGAAAAGGCTCAAAGACCTTAATATTATCAGAGCTGCCTCAAGGAGGGACTAACAGACACAGACAACTGGGTGGAGTAATCTATTTAATCTGGGCAGCAAATGAGCCTAACACTCATCAGAATTGGCAGAAAGACCTCAATCTCATTAGAATTGGCTCAAGGAGGGAATAATGTACACACTAAATTGGGTAGGGTAATCTCTCTAACCCTGCAGGAAAATAGGAGGGAAAGAGGATAAAGAGAGAGGGGAAAAAGAAGGAAGGGCAGAGTCGGGAGGGGACAGACAGAAGCAAATCCCTTTTGAAGAGTGATAGGATGAAAGAAGATGGATAATAGAATAAAGATCATGGGGAAGGGAATACGATGGAAGGGGAAGAGTTAACAATAGAAATCATGAAAAAGAGAAAAGGGAGAAAAATTGTATAAAAAATATTTATAGCAACTCTTGGTAGAGGCTAAGAATTGAGAATCAAGGGGATGTCTATCAATTGAGGAATGATGCGAGAAGATGTTCTGTATTATTATAGTGGAATGGTCTTGTGCTACAGGAAATGACAAACAGGATGATCCCCCTAAAAGCTTGAAAGACTAATGAACATCAGTGTATAGTGAAGTGAGCAGAGCTGGGAGGATATTGTGCAGGGACAGCAGTATTCTTCAATGAGCAATTGTGAATGACTTAACTACTCTCAGCGATGCAATGATTCAAGACAATCCCAAGGAACTAATGAGGATGCTTACTATGCACCTCCATAGAAAGAACTGATAAAAGAACACTTGTGGATTGTACATATATAACATTGTTGTGATCTTGTGGAGGGGGGAGGAAAGGGAGGGAGGGAGGGAGAAAAATTTGGAACTCTATATCTTATGAAAATGAATGTTGAAAACTACCCTTACATGTAACTGGAAAAAATAAAATAAATGTTTGTTGCCAAAAAAAAAAAAAAAAGGGGGTGAACAAGAGAGCCAAGGTTGGGCCCTGAGACAGACCTCAGAAAATAATTACTAAAACAAAAAGAAACAAAGAAATAAATAAGTAAGCAAAGGAGAAAGAACACAAGATCTATGGGGACAAAGATCTGGTTTCTTATTCAGAGGAAGATAATGGAAATAAAAAAGCCACTCTTTTTTCAATGAGAAATATTAGATGGTTCCAAGCACAAAAAGAGTTATTGGAAGAACTTAAAAAGGACTTTAAAAACCTAATAAGAGAGATAGAGTTAAAAAGAGAAAAAAAAGAAGAGCAATCAAAGAAAATTGTGAAAAGAAAGACAACAAATTTGCAATAGAGAATGAAAAACTTAAGGAAGAAAATAATTCCTTTAAAACTAGAATTCAGTAAGGGGAAGGTAATGACATTCTAAGAGAACAAGAGATCATAAAACAAAAACAAAAGAATGAAAAAATAGAAGAGAAAGTGAAACATCTCATCAAAAAAACAACTGATTTGGAGAACAGCTGGAGGACAGATAATATAAGAATAGTTGGGCTACCTGAAAATTATGATAAAAAAGAATCTTGATACAACATTATAAGAAATTAGCAAGGAAGACTGCTATGAAGTTCTAGAACAAGAAGGCAAAGCAGAAATGGAAAAAAAAATCCACCATCTCTAAGAGATCTCAGGAGAAAAACCTACAGATTTTTCATATCATATCCAGGTTTCAAAGCTACTAGTTTAAGTAGAAAATATTGGAAGAAACAAGAAAACAATTTAAATATCATGGAGCTACAATAAGTATTATACCAGACCTAGCAGCTACTTTGCCAAAGGACATTGGTCTTAGAATATTATATTCCATAGAGCAAAAGAGTTGGGGTTATGACCAAGAGTAACTTACCCAGAAAAGAAAAAATATAAACCTGAATGGAAGAAAAATAATGGACATTTAATGAATTGAAAGACTTTTCGTTTTTTGTAACAAAAAATCCAGAACTTAAGAGAAAATTCAATACATAACATCCAGGAGAAATACAAGGTAAACATTAGAGACCAATTATAAGTACTTTATAAGGACAAAATGTTTGCTTTTTATATGTGAAAATATTAGCAGTACTCTTATGACTGCCAGTATTATTTGGATAGTTTCAAAGAAGGGCTTGGGCCAATCTGAGAATGATGGGGTGATTCTAAAAAAAAAACAAAAAAAAAAAAACCCAAAGAACAATAACTGTGTAGAGACAGATAAAAAGGAATGATTTTATCATACAAATGAAGCATAAAAGGAAACAATTGATACAGACGAAGCTAATGGGGGAAGGTGGGCAGTGAAGGAAATTTACTTTCATTGGGAATGTGTTAAAATGGAATAGGGAGTCGAAAGAGAATGAGGGCGACACTTTTAGAGGGACAGGTAGTTTAAGAAATAGGAGGGCAAGGTAGCAGGTAGAAGTAAAACAGGAGTGGAGAGGAATAGGGTAAATAGGGTGAGAAGGATAGTGAGGGAAAATATGAAGGAGGAATATACCCAATGAGATGAATTTACCTATAAAACAGAAATGGATAGTAGATTAAAAATTTGAATTCAACAATATGTTGTTTTTAGGAAACATTATAAAATGGAGAGATACATACAAAGATAAAATAAAGGGCAGGAATATAATTTATTATGTGAAAAAGCAGCAATAGCTATCATGATCTTGGACAGAGTTAAATTTAAAATAGATTTAATTAAAAGAAAAAATAGAGAAACTACATTATGTGTCAGCAATAGTATTCAATATTGTTTTAAATCATTTAAAATAACTAGACTGTATAAACTACTGTCTATACAATATATAGGCATACTATACAAGTATATGGATGTATACTTGCCAAAACAGACACAGAAACTGTTTGAATATAAACATAAAACATTTTTATACAAACAGTTTCAGATGAAAATAAGCCATATTTATTGTTCATGGGTAGGTAAAGAAAATATAATTTTTAAATGACAATTTTATCTAACTAATATACTATTTCAATGTCATCCCAATTGAATAAATAAATATTTATTTTACTGAGTAAAAAAAAATAATAACAAATATCATTTGGAAGAACAAAAGGTCAGGAACTTAAAAGCAACCATGAAAAAAGATGTAGATTCAGCAGTATCAGATATAAAATATATTTTCAGGTGAAAACATTGTTGAAGTGTAAAATGGATAATTTCAATTATTTTAAATTAAAAGTTTCTTGTATAAACAAAACCTATGTAGCAAAGAATAGAAGGACTACAGAAAATTGGGGAAAAAAACTTTCTTGGAAAATCTCTCAGATAAGATGTGATTGGGTTGGAATATTACTTTGATGTAGGAAATGTTGAGATGGTTGACTTGGAAAAACATGGAAAGAATTGAATTTGTGAAGGAAGATGCTATCCATCTACAAAGAAATAGATGATGAGCAGATATAAACATAGAATGGTCTTACATGTATGTGTATGTGTATACATATGTGTCTATTTATAGATGCATAGGTATACACATATATTTACATACACACATGCATTTGTATGTATATACAGATACAGATACATTCGTGTGTGTGTGTATATATATATGTATATGTATGTGTGTGTATATATATATATATATATATATATAAAACATGGATGTGTGTCACCCCCACATCCCTGCTTAATTGCAGTCTTATTTGTCAGGGAGGAGCAAGGGAGACAAAATAGAGTAAAAAGTACACAGAAGAGAACAAAAGAACACCAACAAGGAAACAAAGAAAAGTTGAGCAGATTTGAAAGCAATGCTTAGTATTTATTATATGGGTTTTCTTGAAATGGAAATTTATTGTTTTAAATTGAATGTTCTCCCATGTTCTGCAGCTTGGTGCCGTAGATAGAGCACTGGCCCTGAAGTTGGGAAGACCTAGATTAAAATCTCACCTCAGACAGCTATGTGACCTTGGGCAAGTCACTTAACCCCAATTGCCTTAAACATCTGTGGGCCATCTCCAGTTGTTCTGATAAAACATATATCTTGCCACTGGATGGAGATGTCTCTGGAGGAGAGATTGAAGTTGATATCCTTGCACAACCCTCCCTCACTTAAAATACAATTCAGTAAAAGTTACGATATCACCCGAATGTCATGGTCCTCTTCAAGAATGGAGGACAAACAGCAAGATTTACTGTTGTATATATGACACCTTTTTTTTTTCTTTTTTAATTTTGAATTTAAGTTTAAAATTTTTAAAAGTACAATAAAAAGAAAAAGAAAGAAACAAAAAAAATGTTTTTGACACTACTTTTTTTTCTCAATCATCATTTTCATTGCATATATAGCTTTGTTTTTGGACCTGAGTTCAAGTCCAGCCTCAGACACTTGACATTTACTAGCTGCGTGACCCTGGACAAGTCACTTAACCCTCATTTTCCCACCAAAAAAAAATGTTGTATGCAGAAAAGTGTTGGGTTTTGTTTTGTTACCCATTTACCAATCTTTTCCATTATTATTTGGGGGGTTACAAATTCAAATAGAAGGTTATAATTATTAAATTTGTATTTTTCTCCATTAAATTCTTTTGTAAGCATCTGACCTTTTTAAAAGTATTATTTGTTCTGCACAATGATTTTTTCTTATACTGGTTTAATCCTATATGTTTTTCCTCCACAGACTATCCTCACCATCCTCCTACCTTCTTAATTATACATCTGTGAATTTTTTTATATTCATTCATTCCTTCTCTTTCCCAGGACAGGTTTGAGAGGGGTTAAGAATACCTACATATAAATGTACATTTATCCTCTAATTGACTTTCATTCATTAAGTCATTTTTCAGAGAATTTTCACTTTAATTCTTATCTGTTTATTTCTTCTCTTTCTAGGAAAACATGAAATATAATCTCATGATCATGCACCATACTTTTACATATTCCATTTTTTAAAATATTTTTTGTTCTTCAAATAAAGTAGAGCTTTTATAAACTTTAGTTAAATTAAACTAAACTTTAATATATTTTACTTCCTCTTCTGTGCAATTCTTCTAATAAAGTAACTACAAATCTAATCTATTCCACCCTTCAAGTTCACTGTATTATACTTTGAGAGGCTATCTTCTCATGAGTCTCCATAATAGAAATGACATTTTGTGAATGAGATGGTGTAATGCATATAAAGTCACTATCCATGCAACCACTGACCATTTAAAGACCTATGTTTCCTCATCTTGGATTCATGTTTTCCCTTTTATGTTAGTTATTGGTAATTATACATCCTTTCTCCTGAGGACTGAGGAAGTGGGTACTTATAAGAATGAAGTCCTGAAATTTATTCTCCCTTTGAGGAAGGGAGTATACTGAGGTTCCTACCTACCAGGATTGAAATGTATTATGAGGGGAGCTAGGTGACATAGTGGATAGAGCACAGACTCTCAACTCAGGAGGACCTGAGTTCAAATCCAGATTCAGAAACTTGACACTTATTAGCTGTGTGATTCTGGGCAAGTCACTTAACCCCAATTGCCTCACCCAAAAAAAGAAGAAAAAAAAAGAAATTTATTATGAGGTCCTTGCTGCATCTCCCTCAAACCAACCTCATTTTTCTCTCTGGGGTTGAGGTCTGACTCCCATTTTTCTTTTCCTCCTAGCCCATCCTCTCTACTGCTCTTAAATACTACAGTTATATGGACTTGTATATTGGTCAAAAAATTGAAGGGGGAAAAAAACCAAACACATCATCTCAATACTTCTCAAATCTTGTCTTTCCAGGATATTCTCTGACATTCATTTCATTTTTTCTTTCCCTTTCCTAAACTGTGTCTCTCTCCTCCATTTTACCATTCCCTCTCTCATAAAAAAAATTAACAAAAAAAAATCACATTTGAGGGAACCTGAGCTTTATGTAATGGATTGTACTTCTACTTTCTCTTTCCTTCTTTTAACCTTCTTCAATCTTAATAAATGAGAGGCTAAAAAAAATAATCTTGACAAGCTAAAATGATATAAAATTATTTCATTGATTAGTATTTTTTCTTGCCATCATTTACCTTTTTTGTAATCGTATTCATTTTTCCTTCTTTCCTTATGAGTCTAACTGCTAGCCTCCCTGCTTTGTGGTGAAGCTTTCCCTAAACTTTCTCTCTTCACCCTCTTGTTATCTAACTTGTTGCTTCTGATAAGTTATCATTATTTTGAGTGCCCTTCTATTCAGCCTTTTCTGCAGTCATTGACATGGAGAATCTTGTTCAGGCCAGACAAGCATGAAAGCTTCAATTCTTTTCTACAATTGAGGTGAATGTTGAGATTGTTTCATGTAAGAGCTATGGTGTTACAGAGAAAGGGAAAAAGGGGAAATTTATAAAAGCAGGTCAATAACACTCTTTTCTCTGCCTAGAAACCTCTTTACCCAGAGTTGGTTCTATACTTATGGTTTCCCCATGTCTACCCTTTCAATTGAGGGCTGTGAAAGTTCAAGCCCCTCCTCCTTTCAGGGGTAGTGGCAGGAAAAGATAATCTCTATTTACCATTGCAAAAGAAAAACTAGATGTCAAGAGGGCCAGAGGGTGCTTTCATTACTGGTGTGAGCTCAGTTTCAATGTGTTAGGGAAAGAGTATCTTTCTCTTCAGTGACTCCTATTTTTTCAGAAGGCTTTACATTTGGTGGAAGTATTTACCATGCTAGTTTTTTGCTGATTTTTTTTTTATATCTATCTCATTTATTGTCATTTTGAGAGAGGAAAAAGTGTGAATTGTGCCAAGAATCACTACTCTGCCATCTTGCTGGTCATCTTTTTTTAAATATTGCATTTGATGTAGGTATAATATTTAGGTATTATTTCTGCTTTTCTTAGAAATTAAGTTTTTGTTTTGTTTTGTTTTGTTTTGTTTTCTGGGAGAATTTATTTGTAAGCCCCACTTTGATAATAGTTATAAAATATGCTATCTACTTTAAGCTTTCCTTAAAATGAAATTTATAAATATTCCAAGTGGCGTAGTGATGGAAGAAATTATTCTTCTTTCACGAATCCTTTTTAAAAATATTTTTATCTTATACTAAATTTCTATTCTGATTTGTATGCCTTCTTGTAATGAATAGTAAAGCACTAACTATTGAAAACAGTTAATTTATTTTCACTAAATTCCATAGATCAGATATCAGAAATCATTATTTACATGATAATTAATGTCTTTGGAACATAAATAAAATATAAATAACCCAGAGAATCTCCTCTTTCCCTTCCATATCTGTCTTATTACAATGTGTCAGCAAAATTGAATATGAAAAAAAAATTGTGGTCCACAATCAAGTCACTCATATCTCTGTAATACTTCAAAACTGTTAAACCTTATTTATGATGAATTAAAGAATATTTGAACTCTGGGAGGGGAAGAAGTCAAGTCAGTCTTGTTCATGAGTTTTGAAGCTAACTTCCTCATATTGTAGAAAGACATTCAACAATTAACAAAATTACATACTTAAAAAGCACCAAAATGTCTACAGTTTATTTGAAATCACTTGTGTGATTAATCATATATGTATATATAATATATGTATATACATAAACCAGAGACAGTAATAGAATTTTCCAACCAAATTCTATTTAACAAATTAGATGTCTATAAAGTAATTTCTAACAAACATTCATATTTAATATATAATATACATAACAATATATTATATATAATTAACTGCGATATTCAGGAAATATTTCATATATATCAAATATATGTATATGAACATCAGCATTTTAAGTGTATCTTAAATGAATAAATAAGCACACATGCACACATTTATGTATGAATGCACATTGTTTATGTGCATACTGAAATGTGTAGCTTTAATTTATACTATGTAAATTATAATGAAAATTCATTGTAACAGTGTTCTTATGGACCAATGAACTACTAGGTAAAATCTTGTCTTTCTTGTACTTCTAGTAAAATAGGCATCCTTGGAAGGGGTCCAAGATGGAACCGTTCACCTTAACAGAGAGGGTTAACTTATTGTGAGATGACAAATATATAGCACTCAGAAATTGGACTTTATTACCAGCAAGACTCATCCTATCATTGGATAATCACTTCTCCTTGCCTCAGTGGACCTTTTGACCCTTTCTTGACCCTATGATTACCTACTTCAGTGATTTCAATGATACTAGGCTATAATCCCTGGACCCCTTGACTTTCTATCATTTCTACCTCGTTAAGAATCAGACCTGGATAACCCTCCCCATCCATTTTCTTGAAACCTGTCTGCAGGACAAAGAGCATTTCTTGAAAAAAAAAAGCCACAAATCAAGCTGATTTCATTTACTTCTGTTGCAAAACCCTTTTTCTCTACTGGTATTGACACTGAGTCTGGCAACAATTGTCCTATGCTTTATTTCTTTTCAACTTCCCAATTCCACAACTCCCCATGATCAAAGCAGATGGTTAGTCTCCTCATTTTCTTACAAAAGCAGTCAGTGGTCCTGTGTTCCTTTAAATACCTGCTTCAATACAACAAAACATCTTACTATTTTTATTCATTTCTTGACTAATATCTTAATAGAATAAAGTCTCTAATTTTACCAAAGGGTCTTAACTTTTTTGTATGTATGTCAAGGACCCTTTTAGCAATCTGCAAAGCCTATGGACCCCTTCTCAGAATAATACTTTTTTAAATGCATAAAATAAAATGCATAGGATTACAAAGGAAATGCTACATTGAAAATACATTTTAGAAATGTTTATAGACCCCAGGTTAAGAACTATTGATTTATTCCCTTAAGCATGTCTCCTTCCATTTCTTCCAGAACTTTGTTGCAAGAACCATTTCTTTGATGAACTTCAATCTTTTACTTTCTATTAATTTTTGTATTGATACACAATCATCCTTATGTATCCCCAGTCTCAGTGTAGCTTGTCTTTGGGTACTTCTTCAAAAGGGTTTGTACATGAAACAAGGAAAGATGGAATGGAACTGTCATTGGGTGAAAAAAGCTACTTTGACACTTTCTCACCACTTTCTAACCTCCCAGGGGTTTCAGACTCCTCCTAAGAGCAAACCATCCATGAACTATTGTTTGATCTTAAACTTGAAGGGAATGTGTTGATGTGCAGGGGAAGGGGGAGGAGCCAAGCACGATGCAGACTTGGAGAAGTAAATAGAGAGGAACAAAGACTCTGACTTGATGAATGTTGGACAACAGTGTAGGTTAGAGACAGAACATGACCCCTGTTGGAGTCTACAGGTTGAATTTTGACATCATGGGTTTAGCTGGGTTCCTTCAAGTATAAATTTTTCGGAGTAGTGGCAAGCCTCAATGTTTGAGGAATTAGAGACAGAGGTACAGAGAAGACTACTGACCAACAAACATGCAGGAAACAGGCCTGTTATTAAGAATACTTGGAAATGATATTCTCCTTCCCCCTTTTTCCTACAGGAGTAAAGGCAGAGAAGCAGGCAACTAAGTGCCTTAGTGGATAGAGTGTTGGACCTAGAGTCAGGAATACACCTCTTTGTGAGTTCAAATCTGGGCTCTGATATTTGCTAGCCCAGACCCTGGTCAAGTCACTTAAGTCTGTTTGCTCCAGTTTCCTTATTTGTAAAATGAGCTGTAGAAGGAAAATGACAAATCACCTCAGTATCTTTGCCAAGAAAACCCCCAAAGGTGTCACAAAGAGTTGGACAGAATTTTTAAAATGACTCAACAACAACAACCATGGCAAAGAATTTCTCCCCTGCTATCTTCTACATTCCTTTAAGCCCCCCCCCCCATTATTTAATAGAGAACTAGATTGAGGAATATACAGCCTTGCTGCTCCTTAGTCCTCCTGAATCCTTCCTCCCATTGTGGCAGCACACTGTGGTCATTTTTTAAATGGCTATTTCTTTAAACTGTGCAATTTTATTTTCTCCATATATGTATGGGTCAATGTATTAAAATCTGGATAGGCAATGAAATCTACGCCAATTATATTCACTTGAATTTTGTCAACAAGATTAGGAACTGAAGGATAAGAGTCTGGGATGGAGGGTTAAAATACTGGGGTTTATCTATTCTTTTTGTGATTTCAAGAAGATAAGCAATAAAAAAGAAAAAAAGATAACCAATAAAAATATAATAGCATATTTTTGAGGGAGAAATGAACAATTCGAAGGAAAAGATATTCTAGTACACTTAAGATTTATAGTCCTTGAGGTGAACACATATAGGTTGTTTGGGTTGCCCACATAAGTTATGTATATGTCTACATGGGTTTGACTAAATGAGGATTGAAGAGGCTTGAAAAGATATCTCTGGAATCTCACCTGCTTTTTCCAAGGGGAATTTTGATTCTTGCCTGCAAGAAAGCAAGAGAAGGGGTCATGAAGCTGACCTCTTCTGCTCTCCTCAGAAAGGAAATACCAGACGAGAATTCTATATTTTTGCCTCCTTAAATATTTATGGGTTAAGTGAAGTGATTTTTAGGCTGAAGCCACCTTCTTGGACATTATTCTTTGATAAGTTAGGAATATTCCAAACTGTATCGAAAGATTTACCTCCCTTCCCACCAAATGGTGGTTATAGAAACACCATCAGAAATATTGAATCATGACTAAACCCATTTATCTAAGTTGATAACAAAAAGAAATCAGTGAAGTGATATAGCTTAGAATACACCAGATAATATAGAGAGTGGATAAGTTCCCTACTGGGAACATGATAGCTCATCTATAAGAAAGAGTTCTTGATTTCACCCATGAGGAAATTCTGCCTAGACTCATTTGACAAACTAGAAATCAGGGCTCCAGATCTCTGAAATGTTGACTTTTTCCTCAAAATTTTTCTCTCTCTTCAGGTGTCTCTCATGAAAAGAGCCTAGACCCATGACTTTCCTATCTCTTAAAGCCAGAAGACAGAAGTCACATATCCCATGGTCTGACCAAAGTCATTCCTTCCAGAAGCACAATGTCAAATAATCATACTCTCCACCAATAAGGAGAATCTTATGCAAATGTACCAGGATTGAACCCCAGGTATCCACTATCTGCTCATCCTAAAAGGGCAGACTATATCTCTAAAGGGTAGCGGTCACTAAGAAAGACCCAAACACAAAACAAACAGTGATTATCAGTTGTACAAGTAGTAGAAATAGTATCTTGCTGGGATGAGGGCAGTATTGATATTAAATAATATAAATTTATATTGGATCCACTGGAATAAATTGGGTAATTTTTGTCCAACTTTATTCTGAATAACATGAGTAGGAGGAGAGGTAGCAGATGATCAGTGTAATGTAGGGAGGGGCTTTGGCAAGATGTGAACATCAGTATTACTGAGATCTGAGGAATTTGAGAATTATAGACAGTATAAATTGGAATTGGTTAACAATAATGGTGATACTGTGAAGAGAAGAAAATGAGGTTAGAAGAGAGATGATAGATTGATAGTCTTAAGAAGAGGAGAGATTGGAAATTCCAGTAAGGATGAAAATCATTTGAGAGAGAGACAATGTATACATAAAGATTAATTGAATGAGAGGAAATTGTGATCAAATAAGGGGAAGTCAAATTCTTAATTTTTGAAGTAGAATATTTGTGAGTGATGAAAGATTAAGGGCATTACCATACCCATGTGGGACTGAGGTGGAATGGAGTAATAAATCTTGGGAATTTAGTACATTAAATAATTAAGAAATTAGGGTTTTTAAGGGGACATTGATATGTATGCCCTAGTATAAGAGCAGGAATTGTGAGGGAGACAAAGACTATGAATACACTTTGATCAAAACACTTTAATGGCTCCCTATCTCCTATTAAAGATCCATTCAAATATCCCAGAATTCAAGGCACTCCAAATCTCAGAGGCTCTCCACTTCTTCAAACTCAGCCTTATAAGACTAATACACAAAATTACAAAAAAATCTGAAACCTTTTGGAGGAGCTGTAGAGTCTCAGCATTTGGAAGTCCTTTAACTAAATGCCACTTTCTTCATAACATCTTAATTAACAGCTTCAGTCATCAAGGAATTCTACTCTCTCCAACCTCTTAGAATATTCTAATTGCAGGAGTTTCATTGGATGGAGGGATAGAATGTGCTTTGGAAATTTGTAGCTGTAAAGAACTTCTAGAGTGGAAACCTTTTTCACCAATGAGGATTAGCAATTCATTTGTAACTTAAAGGCTTAGAGAATTCCCTTTATGATGATGAGATAAATATACCTAAGTTGACAATTAGTAGATTTCAGTAGCAGGACTTGAACCATTTATCCACCATGCACTTTTCTGAAATTTATACCCTGGAAGTTATTTGGGACACTGTGGGACTTTCCCAGTCACACAGCTAGTATGAGTCAGAGGTAAGAATTTATCATAGGTCTCCTAGATTCTAAAGACATTTCTCTACCTATAATGCTGCATCAAATTCCCTTCCTCTCCTCTCTTTCTTTCTCTTCCTCTTCCTTCACTCCCCTTCTCCTCCTCCCTTCTCATCTTTTCTTTCCTCTCCTCTTTTCCCTCCCTTTCTACTTCTACTTTCTCTTTCTGTCTCTATAGAAACTAAAATATGTGTAAGTTTGTGTGTGCATATAAATATATAGTATAGAGAGTATATGTGTAGTGTATACATATATACAATATTTTTATGGTTAATAAACAATTGTGATCTATATTGTTGTGTAGTATATCCCTGCAGCCTGAATTTCAAGGTTCATAACTTTTAGAAACATGTATTCATTTTTTCATCTCCACTGACATCTATTATGATGTTTTGCACACAGGGACAATTCAATAAATGGCTGCTGAAAGATATAGATTCATGGAAGAGGTATAAGCTCAGTAGGTGACAGCTTGCCTGCTACATTTCCCTTCTATTTAATGATTGTCTGCTTTAGCTCTAGCCCTGTTTCCTGTTCTAACTTAAAAACAAGGGCAGACCTCTGTGAATTATATTATCTTGTAAGTCAGCAAGGTGTTTAACCAAAGCCATGGTATAGTCAGTGTCTTTATATTACTATATTCATAATTGCTTCAAAGATATATAATTTCATGAGTGAGGAACGTTATCTCTATTGATGTAAATTTTCATATTTCTATAGGTTGGTAGAGGGTCTGCAACTGTCTCTGTGACTGACAAAAATCATTACCTAATACCTATTCTAGTGATGGCTGCCTCCACAATTAGCTTGCCTTGTCAAGCTAATTGATCAAAGGATCAATAAACATAAAATTTTTCATTGGGTCTCTATGTGAATTTTTCTTTGTGGATTGGTAGGAGTTAGCAGTTGTGTTTCACTGGGCTAGTACTTGAAAATCTAAGGTCACTTCCACATTAAGACTGGTGTGGAAACTTATTTTGATTTGGGGACCCTACCTTTGGGCTGAGATTAGAAAGCCTTAAACCCTCAGGGTTTCTTCTGTATCAAGGTACTGGTGCCCCTCCCCCTCCACTTTAGCTGAGTGAAAAAACCCCGTGGGCTGTACAAGACAGCCAGGTCAGACAGCTGAGGGGAGGGATCCCCGGCTCCATCCACCCTGAGAGGATCTATCCGAGAGATCCCAGGCTCGTCCAGGAAGGGCTCTGGCATGTGTAGCTCCTGCCAAGGTCCCAGGCGCACAGCAGGGAGCATGGGCCCCTGGAGCCCTGAGTGTGGTACTCAGGAGACACCTGAGCATCCCCTCCCCCCAGCCACAGCCCTGGCTGGTGGATTAGCTTGGTGTGTGGGGGGGGTGCAAAAAGCCCTGAGATTTGAGTGGAGAAAAGAAAGATATACATAGACTTGGGAGTTAGACAACAAGGGGGACTGACAAGGCCCACAGACAAGATTAAGGGGGGCTGACAAGATTAAGAGAGCAGAAAGGCTGGAGAACTAAGAAATTGGGGAAGGAGAAAAAGCTAAGAGCAAGAAGGGACAGAGGCTGGCAAGACAAGAACAAAGAGGAGACTGACAAGATTAGAAGAACAGAGAGGAAGGTGATAAGATTAAGGGAAAAGGAGAAGGATGCAGGGGAAGGCTAAAGGACTAGGAGCAAGGGAGAGGCTGGAAGGTTAAGAGGTTGGAGAGGAATGGACAGAAAGGGGCTACAAGGAGGGAATGGAGACTAGAGACACTGGAAGAAGGCCAGAAGATTAAGAGAAAAGTTAGAAGAAAGTAGTTGAACAGTGAAAGTAGAACATACCCTAAGGCAAGAGGCCGGTACAGCCCTTATTGTATTAAAAAAGTTCCAGGAGCAAAAGGTGGGAAGAGACCACAGGAATGCAGTCAGGTTGCACATTTTATTTCCCTGTATTCTTACTTTTAAATTGTATCTTATAAGTAAACTCTGCTTTGATTATTTAGTTGAGAGGCTTCTTAATCTTTTGCTTATCATTTTGGGAGTGGAGCAGGGTGGTGGAACTTTATAAATGGCCCACATTAAATTAATAGCAGTCAGATAGCCAGTCAGTCAAAAGTCCCCAGATTAGTCCTCCAATAGACTTAGTCCCCCAAAATTAGACCCAGTCAGTTTAAAATATTTTTACACTGGACAGTAGGGGCAGCTAGGTGGTGCAGTGGATAAAGCACCGGCCCTGGATTCAGAAGGACCTGAGTTCAAATCCAGATTCAGACACTTAACACTAGCTGTGTGACCCTGGGCAAGTCACTTAACTCTCATTGCCTTGCAAAAACCAAACAAACAAAAAAAAGATTGGAGAGTAAAATTGGACTAGAGCTAATGATAGTTATAGTTATAAAAGGGGAAGGATAATGAATGTCTAATTGAGATATTACTTACACATATTTCTTTTGACCCTCCCCCAGCAAGCATTTTGTTCTTTAAAAACATTTAATACAAAAATTCAATAGATAATGTAAATAACTTGTACCACTATTGGTTATTATTTCCAAACATCTAAAAAATCCAGATAAAATATCCCTTTACCAACTAACCATCATCCAAATTGTCTGGTGCAATAAATTGCCCCACTTACAAGGCAGTGTTGTTTTCTTCTCCTGTTTCATTTTGAATAACAGATTCCTGATTGTTTTCTAACTCTTGGTCTTCAGCTAATGATTTAGAATACATGTCCATGAACTATTGAGAAAATACAGGCAAAATGAGTCACAATTACATTAAAATACTACAAGAACATAGTCTTTGTATATCCATCAACAGTGAGCATTTATTTAGTTATCACTTGCATAGCAAAAATAAACAAAAACATCTGTGATGTCATAAATTAGGGAATTCTCAGTGATGAAGACTATAACCCATCTATGCCTGTCCCTTCTTTGTGACATGTGTCCAGATATGCACAAGTTTCCTAGAAAAGAGTGACTCAGCATACTGAAGGAATTCATTCCTTTATCCCAAAATCTTGATGGTAAAAGTGGAATATTCTGACCATCTACCTGTCATCCCTCACTCTGACCATGTGTTTAGTCCATCTTCTTCATTTCATATAATTATTTGATGAAATGTCCTCCCATTGCTGTTGTTGGTTTTGCATGAGTCAATTTTATTTACTGGCATTTTCATTTCTCTGAAAATTGGGAAACCCATTTTAAAAAATGAGATTTAATTGAGGTCATGGGTCTGCTAATTGCAAGGGAGGCAAATTATGTACAAGTTAAAAAAAAAAAAGATTCATATCAACCATGATGCAAACACAACTTAATGCACTTGAAGTTCCTGGGTCTCTGAGAGAGAGGCTATTACTGAAATGTGATCACCAATCATCATAACTCATATTGCCACTAACTCTATTCTCAATGCATAATAAAGAACACATATAGATAAATTATTCAGGGCAAAAAAATCCTCTCAAGAGAGCACAAATAATTTTATTAGTTTGCTGTTTAAATGTCAGGAAAGAAACATATTTCCATACTCGGGGATTTTAAATGGTGTACTGCCTTAAAAACTTGTCATTTATTACCAGGGTCAAGCATGTCTATTTGTAATATACCATAGTGCCCGGACAAGGATGGAGTTGATAGCAATCTCATATTTACTGCAAGGCTTTCATTCCAAAGTGCTTTATAAACTGGTATATTCATTCTATAAAGAGTCAACTAGATCCATTACTGAAATACAGCAGAATTCCATCAGACAAGAACTGTACTGTGTGCTTGTTAAGAAGTCATTGTGAGCAAAACCCAGGGCTAGATTTAGGAGCAGGCCTAGCAAGGAATATAGCTTACAGAAGGGAAGAAAAAAAGGCAAGAATTATCTTCCTATTTCTAACCTTGGATCAAACTTAGAGTGTTTCTCCTAAGGCAAATCAGATAGAGACTAACCATGTTGGGAAAATCTTCCAAAATGCGAATGTGAAAAGTTACAGGAATTCAGGCAACTGGTTAAAGGAAAGTTTATTTTCATGGATGCAAATTGTGAATGTCATAATCAAAGATATCAGATACTGTTGAAAGAAATCTAGGAAATTGAAGTCTGGAAAAATTCTTGAGATATTTTTTATAAAGAAGTCATTGGAGGGGCGGAGCCAAGATGGCGGAGAGGAAGCAGCAAGCTGCCTGAGCTCTCCTTCTGTTCCCTCAAAACGAACATTAAATCAAGCCTCTGGACGGATTCTGAAACTACAGAACCTGCAAAGAGACAGAGAGACACAGTCCTCCAACCAGAGATAATTTAGAAGACTTCAGGAAAAGGTCGGTCTGACTCGGGCAAAAGGGAGGCCCAGCGCAGGGCAGCAACCCAGCGCCGAGGGGGTCGGGGCAAATCAGCAGGAGCTGCGGGTCACAGCCGAACAACTGAGGCTCCCGGAACCTGGTTCAAAAATCTGGTGGCCAAGAAGGACAGTGGAAAAACTTACCTGCACCGGCCGAGAGGGCCACGAACGGCGGGATCAGACGCCGGGGTCTGGCGCCTGGCTGGCCGAGCACAATCAGACAGGAAGTGCAGGACAGGGGATCTCCACACACCATAAAGGCCTCAGAGTAAAAGCCCGGTCACACAGCACCTATACACCTGCACAAGAAGCCCAAAACAGGGACCCTGGTGCCCCCAGAGCAGACCTCAACTTAAAGAATAAATAAATAAGCTGCAATAATGAGTAAGAAGCAAAAAAGAGCCCTCTCCATTGAGAGCTTCTGTATCAATAGGGAAGAAGCCAACACAAACTCAGATGAGGACAATAGCCTCAAATTGTCTACATCTGAAGCCTCACAAGGGAAGGTGAATTGGTCGCAAGAACAAAAAGCCTTCCTGGAAGAGCTCAAAAAGGATTTTAAAAATCAATTGCAAGAGGTAGAAGAAAAAATGGGGAGAGAAATGAAAGCAACACAAAAAAACTATGAAAAAAGAATCAGCAGCTTAGAAAAGGAAGCTGAAGAAAACAAAGCCTTAAAAAATTCACTTGGCCAAATGGAAAAAAAGCTGCATAATCTCACTGAAGAAAACAATACCTTAAAAAATTCACTTAGCCAAACGGAAAAAAAGGTACATAATCTCACTGAAGAAAACAATACCTTAAAAAATTCACTTAGCCAAATGGAAAAAAAGGTGCATAATCTCACTGAAGAAAACAATGCCTTAAAAATTAAAGTGGGACAGTTGGAAGAAAAGGAATCCATGAGACACCAAGAATCGGTCAAGCAGAATAAAAAAAATGAAAAAATAGAAGAAAATGTGAAATACCTCATTGGAAAGACAACTGATCTGGAAAACAGATCGAGGAGAGACAATTTGAGAATCATTGGACTGCCTGAAAGCCATGACCAGAAAAAGAATCTAGATACCATATTCCAGGAAATTATTAAGGAGAACTGCCCTGATATCATAGAATCAGAGGATAAAATCATCATTGAAAGAATCCATCGATCACCTCCTGAAAGAGACCCCAAAAGGAAAACTCCAAGGAATATTGTAGCCAAATTCCAGAATTATCAGGTGAAGGAGAAAATACTCCAAGCAGCCAGAAAGAAGCAATTTAAGTATCATGGAGCCACAGTCAGGATTGCTCAGGACCTGGCAGCTTCAACATTAAAGGACCGCAAGGCTTGGAATATGATATTCCGGAAGGCAAAGGAGATTGGATTGCAGCCGAGAATCTATTACCCAGCAAAAATGTGCATTTTCTTTCAGGGGAAAAGATGGACATTTAATGACATTGGGGACTTTCAATCTTTCCTGGTGAAAAGACCAGAACTGAATAGAAAATTTGATCTCAACATACAAGACTCAAGAGAAGTTTAAAAAGGTAAACAGAGGGGGAAAAAAAAAAGTTACCCTATTAGGTTAAACTGTTTATATCCCTACACAGGAAGATAATACTCATAACTCTTAAGAACTGTAAATGTATTTGGGCAGAGAGAAGGACTTTATATAGAGGGTATAAATATAAATTGTCTTTGATGTGATGATACAAAAGAATTAAGGAGATAAAAAGGGAGTCTATGGGGAGGAGAGGAAAGGGGAGGTGGAATGGGATGAATTATATCATATGAAGAGGTGGAAAAAAACCTATTATAATAGAGGGAAAGAAAGGAGGGGGGAACATGGTTTCAACCCTATTCTCATTAGATTTGACTCAAAGAGGGAATAACATATACGTTCATTGGGATAAAGAAACTTAACTCACTCTTTAGGGAAACAAAAGGGGAAGGGAAAGGGGGGGACTGAGAAGGGAGGACAAAAGCAAGGGAGAAAAGGGTAAAGAAAAGAGAGGGGGGTGATAAAAAGGGAGGGCAGATCGGGGGAGGCAGGGGTAAGAAGTAAAACGTCGGTGAGGAGGAATAGGGTGAAAGAAGGGGGGAAAAGTACAAAGGGGGTAAATAGAATGGAGGGGAATAGACAGTCAGTAATAATAACTGTGAATGTGAATGGGATGAACTCTGCTATAAAACGGAAGCGAATTGCAGAGTGGATTAAAAACCAGAACCCTACAATATGCTGTTTACAAGAAACACATTTGAAGCAGAGAGATACACACAGAGTAAAGGTAAAAGGCTGGAGCAGAATATATTATGCCTCAGCTAAAGTAAAAAAGGCAGGGGTAGCAATCCTTATCTCAGACAAAGTGCAGGCAAAAATAGATCTCATTAAAAGAGATAAGGAAGGAAATTACATCTTACTTAAAGGTACTATAGATAATGAAGTAATATCAATATTGAATATGTATGCGCCAAGTGGTATAGCATCCAAGTTCTTAGAGGAGAAGTTAAATGAGTTACAAGAGGAATTAGATAGTAATACTATACTAGTGGGGGATCTGAATCTCCCCCTCTCAGAATTAGATAAATCTAGCCAAAAAATAAATAAGAAAGAAGTGAAAGAGGTGAATAGATTACTAGAAAAGTTAGACATGATAGATGTCTGGAGAAAATTGAATGGGGATAGAAAGGAATATACCTTTTTCTCAGCAGTACATGGCACATTTTCAAAAATTGACCATGTATTAGGGCACAAAAACATCATAGTCAAATGTAGAAAGGCAGAAATAGTAAATGCATCCTTCTCAGATCATGATGCAATAAAAATTACATGTAAGAAAGAGCCAGGGAAAAGTAGAATGAAAATCAATTGGAAACTAAATAATTTCATTCTAAAGAATGAATGGGCCAAACAAGAAATCATAGAAACAATCAATAACTTTATCCAAGAGAATGACAATAATGAGACAACATACCAAAATCTATGGGATGCAGCCAAAGCAGTGCTTAGGGGAAAATTTATAGCTCTAAATGCTTACATGAATAAAAAAGAGAAAGAGGAGATTAATGAATTGGGCATGCAACTTAAAAAGCTAGAAAAAGAACAAATTAGAAATCCCCAATTAGACACTAAATTAGAGATCCTGAAAATTAAAGGAGAAATCAATAAGATTGAAAGCAAAAAAACTATAGAACTAATCAATAAAACTAAGAGCTGGTTTTATGAAAAAACCAATAAAATAGATAAAATACTGGTTAATTTGATTAAAAAAAAGAAAGAAGAAAACCAAATTACCAGTATCAAAAATGAAAAGGGTGATGTTACCACCAATGAAGTGGAAATTAAAGCAATAATTAGGAAATATTTTGCCCAACTGTATGCCAATAAATTTGACAATCTAAATGAAATGGATGAATATTTACAAAAATACAAACTGCCCAGGTTAACTGAAGAGGAAATAAAATCCTTAAATAAACCCATATTAGAAAAAGAAATTGAACAAGCTATTAATGAACTCCCTAAGAAAAAATCCCCAGGGCCAGATGGGTTTACGGGTGAATTTTACCAAACATTTAAAGAACAATTAATTCCAATATTATACAAATTATTTGGAAAAATAGGTGAAGAAGGAGTTCTACCAAATTCGTTTTATGACACAAATATGGTGGTGATACCAAAACCAGGCAAAGCAAAAACAGAGAAAGAAAATTATAGACCAATCTCCCTAATGAATATTGATGCTAAAATCTTAAATAAGATATTAGCAAGGAGATTACAGCAAGTGATCACCAGGATAATACACTATGACCAGGTGGGATTTATACCAGGAATGCAGGGCTGGTTCAACATTAGGAAAACTATTAACATAATCAACCACATCAATAAGAAAACCAACCAAAATCATATGATTATCTCAATAGATGCAGAGAAAGCTTTTGACAAAGTACAGCACCCATTCCTAATAAAAACACTAGAGAGTTTAGGAATAGGGGGAGCTTTCCTTAGAATAATAAACAGTATCTACCTAAAGCCATCAGCAAGTATTATATGCAATGGAGATAAATTAGAGGCCTTCCCAATAAGATCAGGGGTGAAACAGGGATGTCCATTATCACCCCTATTATTTAATATTGTCCTAGAAATGTTAGCTTTAGCAATCAGAGAAGAGAAAGGAATTAAAGGAATTAGAATAGGCAAGGAGGAAACAAAACTATCACTCTTTGCAGATGATATGATGGTATACTTAAGGAATCCTCGAGAATCAAGTCAAAAATTACTTGAAACAATTAACAACTTTAGCAAAGTAGCAGGATATAAAATAAATCCACATAAATCATCAGCATTTCTATACATGACCAACAAAGTCCAGCAGCAAGAGATAGAAAGAGAAATTCCATTTAAAGTAACGGTAGGTAATATAAAATACTTGGGAGTCTACTTGCCAAGACAAACCCAGGAACTCTATGAACACAACTACCAAACACTCTTCACACAAATCAAATCAGATCTAAATAATTGGAAAGATATCAATTGCTCATGGATAGGCAGAGCTAATATAGTAAAAATGACAATACTGCCTAAATTAATTTACTTATTCAGTGCCATACCAATCAGGCTACCTAAAAATTATTTTATACAGCTAGAAAAAATAATAACAAAATTCATCTGGAAAAACAAAAAATCAAGAATATCCAGGGAAATAATGAAAAAAAATTCACAGGAAGGTGGGTTAGCGGTACCAAACCTGGAGCTTTACTATAAAGCGGCAGTCATCAAAACTATCTGGTACTGGCTAAAAAATAGAGTGGTAGATCAATGGAATAGGCTAGGCTCAGGAAATGCAGTAGTAAATGACACTAGTAATGTAGTGTTTGATAAACCCAAAGACTCCAGCTTCTGGGATAGGAACTCAGTATTTGACAAAAACTGCTGGGAAAACTGGAAGATAGTATGGCAGAAATTAGGCATAGACCAACATCTTACACCTTATACTAAAATAAGGTCAAAATGGATACATGATTTAGACATAAGAGGTGATACCATAGGTAAATTAGGAGAGAAAGGAATAGTGTACCTATCAGATCTTTGGAAAGGAGAACAGTTTTTGACCAAACATGAGATAGAGTATATTATAAAATGCAAAGTGGATGATTTTGATTATATTAAATTAAAAAATTTTTGTACAAACAGAAGCAATGCATCCAAAATTAGAAGGGAGGCAGAAAGCTGGGAAACAATTTTTGAGGCCAGTGCTTCTGATAAAGGCCTCATCTCTAAAATATATAGGGAATTAAATCAAATTTATAAGAATCCAAGTCATTCCCCAATTGAGAAATGGTCAAAGGATATGAACAGGCAGTTTTCTGATGAAGAAACCAAAGCTATCTATTCCCATATGAAAAAATGCTCTAAATCTCTAATGATTAGAGAGATGCAAATTAAAACAACTCTGAGGTACCACCTGACACCTATCAGATTGGCTAAAATGACAAAAAAGGAAGATAATAAATGTTGGAGAGGCTGTGGGAAAATTGGAACACTAATGCATTGTTGGTGGAGCTGTGAGCTGATCCAACCATTCTGGAGAGCAATTTGGAATTATGCCCAAAGGGCGATAAAGCTGTGCATACCCTTTGACCCAGCAATCCCACTTTTAGGTCTTTTGCCCAAAGAAATCATGGAAGGGGGAAAGGGACCCACATGTACAAAAATATTTATAGCTGCTCTTTACGTGGTAGCAAGGAATTGGAAGTTGAGGGGGTGCCCATCAATTGGGGAATGGCTGGACAAGTTGTGGTATATGAATACAATGGAATACTATTGTGCTGTAAGAAATGATGAGCAGGAAGAGTTCAGAGAAACCTGGAGGGTCTTACGTGAGCTGATGATGAGTGAGATGAGCAGAACCAGAAGAACATTGTACACAGTATCATCAACATTGAGTGTTGACCTACTGTGATGGACTATATTCTTCTCACCAATGCAATGGTACAGAAGAGTTCCAGGGAACTCATGATAGAAGAGGATCTCCAAATCCAAGAAAAAAAAAGAAAGAAAGAACTGTGGAGTATAGATGCTGATTGAACCATATTATTTCTTTTGTTTTGGGTGCTGTTGTTTTTTTTTTCTATTTTGAGGTTTTGCATCACTGCTCTGATTCTTTCTCTTGTAACAGGATTAATGCAGAAATAGGATTAATGTTATTATGTGTATATATATGTGTGTGTATATATATATCTATATGTATATGTATAGATATATATAGATATAACCTATATCAGATTACCTGCTGTCTAGGGGAGGGGGGAGGGAGGGGAGGGAGGGAGGGAGAAAAATCTGAAATTGTAAAGCATGTATAAACAAAAGTTGAGAACTATCTTTACATGTAACGGAAAAAATAAAATATCTCAAAAAAAAAAATAAAAAAAAATAAAAAAAAAATAAAGAAGTCATTGGCGATCTTGGAGAGAAAAGTTTTATGAGGTAAGGAAAGAGATTGTGGTTGTTTTGTTTCCCTTTGTCCTTGAAAAGGACCATGACATATGTCATTACTTGCAAGGAATTGGGTTTAAGTGAGGAAGACCTATGCAAAGTCACCAGTATCCCTTTTTCCTCCAGAGCCATTGAGGTCCAGTGGTAAGATATATTATCAGGATGACTGAAGATGGTCCCAAATGTTTAAGGCAATTGTTGTTAAGTGATTTGCCCAGGGTCACACAGTAAACGTCTGAAGTCAGATTTGAACTTAGGCCCTTCCAACTTCAGGGGTAGTGTTCTATCCACTGTGCAACCTAGCTGCCCTGAAGGAAAAAGCTAGATGCTAAGGGAAAAAAAATGACTCAAAGTATGGAATATTGGACCTGGAAACAGAAAGACCTTACTTTAAATCTGACCTGAGATACTTTCTGGCTGTGTGACCCTGGGCAAAACTCACCTAACCTCTGTGTGCCTTAATCCCCTGGAAAAAGAAAATGGCAAACCACTCCAATATCTTTGCCAAGGAAAGGCTCTGGAGAATATTGGCAGGCTATGGTCCACAGGGTCACTAAGCGTCCTACAAAATTGAATGACTGACCAACAACAACAACAAGAAAAGAGCTTGGAATTAGATGAATGTACTTGGAAAATGTAGTGAAGAAATGTAAAAAGCATGTGTAGACCATTCATTTTGAGAAGTCTGTCAATAAACAGAAAGTACAGTCAGTTTTTTCGATGAAATATTTTGAAAATGTGAATTTGTTCCAACTCATTTGTTATATTAAGGAACATTCTGAGCATAACAAGAATTTCAAGTTTGCTTCTGCGTGATTTCTTTCTTGAAAATCTGAGAGCACACAGAAAACTGCATCAATTTACAGTAACTCTTGAGCTTCAACCCTTCTGATTTCTGCTTCCATGAGTGACCATCAGGTCTTCGTCAATGTAAAATGTCATATTAATTTATATCTTCTGGTGCAACAGAATTTATGAGTGGAATTATTCTGAACATCCATCCCTACTCTTACCCAGACACCCTTCCTCATCCCCTTTCAGGAATATCAGCTTCTCCAAAATGCTTGTGCAGCCTGAAACCACATATATAGTCATTGCCTATGGTAGATTTTTCTATATTTCTTAACTATTTGACATATATGAAACAGTATTAACTTTTTACTAAATACATATCATTTTTAATATGTCATTACTGAAATTTTGAGTGTAGTGACTTTTTAAAAAATTTCCCTATAATCTCTGTGGTTTTTATTGCACAGTTTTGCATATCAGTTCTTTTGGGAAATTGAATGTTACCTTATGAACTAATTGTATCCATTGCCTTCCCCCTTCAATAGTAACCCCTTTGAGGAAAGGAGCTATTTCACTGTTGTCCTGTAGTCTTAGTACTTAGCATATTTTAAGCACCATATACATGTCTGTATACATTTTGTTTAGTTTCTTTATTTTTCTTGCTTTTTTTCCCCACAACATAATGTACAAACATGCTTTGCAAAACTTCATATGTATATCAGGTATTTAATTGCTTGCCTTTTCAATGGGTGGGTATGGGGCAGGGAGAAGAAGATAATTTGGAACTATAAATAAAAATTAAAACTTAAGAAAAAATAAAATTAAGTTAGAACTAGAATGAGAAAAACTTTAAATGCTAGAATATATAATTTATATCTTATCCTATAAGAAAGAAGCAACCCTATGTATTAGTTTAGGGTCCAAATGAGACATTTTCTTTTCTCTTTAGTACTTACCTCAATCCTGGGGACATACTATATGTTTAAAATTTTCCTTTTCTTCTGTAAAAAATATTATTTTTTAAAAAATAATAAACATTTTTCTTTATGGTTTTGGGTTCCAATTTTTATCTCTCTTTCCTTCCCTCCCCACACCATCCCTGAGGCAGCAAAGAATGAGATAGGGGTTATACATGTATGATTATGTAAAACATTACCATATTTGTTATTTTGCACAAGACAAAGATTAAAAGAAAAAAAAAGAAAGTGAAAAATACCATGTTTTAGTCTGTTCCATCAATATCAGCTCTTTCTTTGGATGTGGAAGGTATCTTTCATCAATAGTCCTTAACAATTTCTTGCTCATTGATCGAGTGATAAAATATAAATAAGCAAACAGATATGAAGATCATCTGTAGAGATAGATGGTAGAGGGAAGGACCTGGTGTGTAATGAGGGTGAAAAAGATCTGGAATAGCTAGCTATTTGGGAGATTATGCCAGAGAATACTCAAGGGAAGGATAAAAGGAAATATTAACAGACAGGCTGTAGGTTATAAACATTAATTTCTAATGAACAAAGTCTGCACAATTGAGAATCTCTCACATTGCTTTTCCATCTGAAAGCAGGAAGAAATAAAGTAGATGACAGTCAAGAGCCAGAATGGGTATTTGGCATGTTAGTGGTGTTTAAAGAGCTGAGGACATCTACAATGCAGAAGAAAAGACTATTTAAGTAGCTGGTCTTAGTTTATGCAATGGCAAAGCAATTCACTATATCCATGAAAGCCTGCTAATGTTCCAGCTAGAATGGAAGCAACTAAGTGGTTTTCTTCAGAGCCAAGATTAATTTCAGGAAATGTGAAGGGGTGGAAGTGATGATGATGGTTAAACAATTTTTGGATAAAGGGAAGAACATTAGAGATTATAGATTTTAAGAGCTAAAATGTTATCTTGAAGATCCAACTTGTTCATTCTTATATATGAATCAACTGAGACTCAGAAAGTTCAAAAAGGGAGTAAATGGAATTTGAACACAAATCCTTTGATTTCAAACTTAGTTTTCTTTCCATAATATAGTGTACAATTTAGAGCCGGAAATCAATCAAACATTCAATCAATAAGTATCAGGTGACTGTTAGTTACCAGGCATTAGTGTAAGTGTTGGAGATAGAAAGAAAAGCAAAAGTATAAAAAGTAGTGTCTTCCCTCAAGGAGCTTATCCATCCATGAGGTCAACCAACACAAAGTCAAAGAAAGGATGTGGATTTTCACATGTAAGGGGTGGTGAAAAGGCTAGAACCTCAAGATCATTGAATTACCCATCCCTATACCACAATTTTCTCTACTAGCATTTTGTAATCCAGAAAGGGCAACACACCATATTCAAACAATAAGCTAAAAGAACCCATCCAGATGGAAATGGAACACATGTTCATCCTTTAAGTGGATAGCTAACAGGCAACAGGTTCCATTTGTTAACTTTAGAGGTTTGGCCATTGTGCTGGTTGGAGGACTTCACCTTTATCCATGGTATGATTGGTACCACAGGGAGGACTACTTCATAACTCAACTCCTTCTCTATCAAAACCTTCTCAGAAACCATTATTTCATGAGTATGACCATAATGTCATCACTGTGGCATTAGAGATACAGGTCAGTTTGGAATTTATGCCTAGAGGCCAATACAGACACAATACACAAGTTACAAGTTCAAGTTACTGCTGGGTCAAACCTAGAGATATGTAGTCAGAATGTTCAGCAAGATATGAATCTCCACAGGCTTCATCCACTGAGATTAATACCAGAATGAGATGGGATGGGAAGGGAAGGGAAGGGAAGGGAAAACCTGACCTCAAGAATCTTACATACTAATAAGGAAATAAAGTACATGGGGAGTAAATACAATTCAAAAAGTATAGGTTTGGGCAGTTACAGAAATGATGAATTGATGTATAGTGTACATAAATGGATTATCATAGTAAACCATGTTCTGGTGTCTACTACCAGCAATGGCTAGGGTACATTAAATGTGCTAATTAATATTCATGTAGTCACCTAAAATCTGGTGTCAGTTCTTGGGTGGGAACTCCAGAGATGAGTGGATTAAGTTACACCAGTACTAGAATTATAGGTTCTATAGGTCTAGGGAGACCTATAGCCTTCCCAGAGGGATTGTCAAGAAACAGTCATAGGTTAAAGGCAATAATAGAAGGAGATATGGGGGAGGTATAAGATAGGAAGGAGAATGAAAAAAGGAATAAGAATGCTATATTAGTAGGAACAACAGCAATGAGAGGCTTCTGGGGAAAGAATAAAGGATGTATTGGTAGTATGTTTATTACAGAGATGATTCAGTACAACTTCTAGTAAAGACCTCTTGCAGAAGTTGGGATTTGAACTGAGTTCTGAAGAAAAAAGAGGTGATGAGGACATAAAGACATATATGTGAAAGGGGGGAAATTAAGAATTGAGGACATCAGGAAGGACTTCCTGCTACTTGAGTATTTAAGGAAGATAAGGATTTCTGGGGCTACAGATGAGGAGAGAGTACATCTAGTACAAAAGTATGGATTATAGCACATGGAAGGCCAGGTTTAGGAAACAGAAAGTAGGTCAGTTTGAATGAAAAAGCATGAATAAAGGAAAGTAATGGAAGACAAACTGGAAAGGTAAGTCAGAGCTAGACAGTAAAGGGCCTTTAGTGCCTAGCCAAGGAACTTACATTTTATCTTAGATGTAGTAGGCAATTTCTGAAAGTTCTACTTGAAGAGAGTGATATAGAAAAACATATTTTAGGAATATTGCCTTGATATTCAAGAAGGCCAATACAAGAAAATGAAAAGTTACAGAGACTTTAAAGATGAAGTAATGCTAAGGTAAATAAATGGGAAAAGCTACTTTAATGAGTTCCAAATGTTTCAAGCCTGACTAGTGCAAGAGAAAATTGGTATGATTATAAGCAATATCTCCCACTATCAATTACACTCAGACTGATCAAAAAGTAAAAACATTTTCAGTTATATTAAGCAGATGAACTAGAACAGCCAGAGAATGAACAGAAAATACAGTGCCATGAAGTATGTGTATGGAACTATTAAAAGACAAAAGAACCATTTAGACAAGAAAGAGTTGTAGGATGCTACAGAGAAGGGATGATATTGTACTGAATGAAACCCTTCAAAATTATAAAAATGCTGGATAAAGGAACTGATAGGCAAAGGATAATTGGAAATGATGAAATGGCCTGGCAATAATGTGTGGATTTTTAAAGAAAAAAATCACAAGTAAAATTTAAATAATGATGTTAAGTCATCTCCTAAATGGAAATTATGGTGGCATATGCATTTTTGTAATTTAAAATGTATTTGATATGCACCCTATGGACATATTCACATTTGCAAAGAAGTTAATTCAAGACACTATTCTTTCTGGTGCAGACACAGATGAATTAATACCCTTAGGTACTAGGTTTGAAGAAGCAAATTATGGAACAGTTCTTTGCTTTCTATCATTTTTCATTAGGGTAATTAGATTTATAAAGAGTCAAGGTAACAATTTCACTTTTTTCTCCCAATATTCATGGATGCTCAATTATTGGAACTCAGCTTAGCCTAGGTCAACCTATCACTACAAAACTAAGGCTTCAAAAAAGTATTTATTTAGTATTTTATTTCCCCCATTACATGTAAAAGCAATTTTTAACATTTGTTTTAAAATTTTGAGTACCAAATTCTCTTCCTTCTTTCACCCCACATTGAAAAGGAAAACAATTTAATACAGGTTATACATGTGTAGTGATGCAAACATATTTCCATACTAAACATGTCATAAAATAAAACACAGATCAAAAAAGTAAAACAAAACAAGAAAAATAAATTTTAAACAAGAGTGCTTCCATCTGTATTCAGATTCCATCAGTTCTTTCTCTAAGGATGGACAGCATTTTTCACCATAAGTCCTTCAGATTTGTCTTGAATCACTATATTCCTAAAAATAGCTAAGCCATTAACAGTTTTTCATCAAACAATATTTCTGTTACTGTGCATAACATTCTCCTGGTTCTATTCATTTCATTTTGCATCAGCTCATGTAAGTCTTTCCAGGTTATCCTGAGAGTATCCTATTCAGCATTTCTTATAGCATATTAATGTTCATCACAATTATTTAGCACAGTTTATTCAGCCATCCTCCAATTGATAGGCATAACCTCAATTTCCAGTTCTTTGCCACAAGAAAAGAAGTGCTATAAATATTTTAGTATGCATAAGTCCTTTTCCTTTTAAAAAAATCTCTTTTTGAGATAGAGACCTAGTAGTGGTATTGCTGGGCTAAAGAGTATTCCATTTTATATCCCTTTGGGCATAGTTCTAAATTGCTCTACATAATTTTTGAATCATTTCACAATTCCACTAATAATGTATTGGTGTCTCATTTTTTTTTTACATCCCCTCCAACATTTGTCATTTTCTTTTTCTGTCATATTAGTCAATCTAATAGGTATGCAGTAGTACCTCATAATTGTTTTAATTTGCATTTCTCCAATCAATAGTAATTTAGAGCATGTTTTCATATAGCTATAGATAGATTTAATTACTTCATCTGAAAACTGACTGCATAGTTTTTTTTGTTTTTTGTTTTTTGTTTTTTGCGGGGCAATGAGGGTTAAGTGACTTGCCCAGGGTCACACAGCTAGTGTCAAGTGTCTGAGGCCAGATTTGAACTCATGTCCTTCTGAATCTAGGGCCAGTGCTTTATCCACTGTGCCACCTAGCTCCCCCCTGTTCATATCCCTTTTACCATTTATCAATTGGTTAATGGATCCTATATTAATAAATTTTACTCAGTTATGTATATCTTTGAGAAATGAGGCTTTTATCAGAGAAACTTGCTGAATTTTTTTTGCAGTTATGATCCCTCTGTTTATTTTCTCTCTCCTTTCACCTTGTCCCACTTTGGGTTTTGTTTCTGACTACCACCTCCCCCAATCTGCCCTCCTTTGTATCAGCCCTATCTGCTTCTTTTATCTGCTTTCCCTTCTAGTTTCTTGCAGGATAAGATAGATTTCTATGCCCAAATAAGGGTATATGTTGTTCCCTCTTTGATCCAATTCTGATGAGACTGATGTTCAAGATTCCTGTCACTTCCCCCATCTTCCCTGCCATGGTAGAAATTCTTTCTTGCCTTTTTTATGAAATAACACCCCATTCTACCTTTCCCTTTCCCTTTCTCCAAGTGTATTCCTCTTTCTCACTGCTTAGTTTTATTTTTTAGATATTATTCCATCATATTAACTTCATTCTTTTGACTTCTGTCTATGTATACTCCTTCTAACTGCTCTGGGACTTATGAGTTACAAGTATCATTTTCCCAAATAAGAATGTATTCAGTATAACTTTATTAAGTCCCTTATGCTTTCCCTTTCTTGTTTGCCATTTTATGCTTCTATTGAGTCTTGTATTTGAAAGTCAAATTTTCTATTCAGCTCTGCTCTTTTCTTCAGGAATACTTGAAAGTACTCTATTTCTTTGAATATCCATTCCCCAACCACCAAATCAATTTTGATGGGTAGGTGGTTTGTGGTTGTTATACTAGCTCCTTTGCCATCTGGAATACTATATTCCAAGCCCTCTAATCCTTTAAGGAGGAAACTGCCAAATCTTTTGTTATACTTACCGTGGTTCCAGAATATTAAAATTGTTTATTTCTGGCTGCTTGTAATATTTTCTCTTGACCTGGGAGCTCTGGGATTTGGCTATAATATTCCCAGGTGTTTTCATTTTGGGTTCTCTTTCAGGAAGTACGTAGTGGATTCTTTCCAATTCTATTTTACCCTCTAGTTCTAGAATATCAATGCAGTATTTCTTGATGAATTCTTGAAAGATGACATCTGGCTCTTTATTTATGTATTTATATATTTATGCATTTATGTATTTATTTATTTTTGATCATGGCTTCCAGTTATTCCAATACATCTTAATTTATCTATTTTCTAGGTCAGTTGTTTTTCCAATGAGATATTTCACATTTTCTTCTGTTTTTTTTTTCATTCTTTTCTTTGGTTTATTGTTTCTTGATGTCACATAAAGTTATCAACTCCTATTGCTCAATTCTAATTTTTAAGGAATTATTTTCTTCAGTAAGCTTTTGAACCTCCTTTTCCATTTGGCTAATTGTACCTTTTTGTTTTGTTTTGTTTTTAATAAATTTTTGTACCTCTTTTCCCATTTGGTTAATTGTGCTTTTCAAGGCATTCTTCTCTTCACTAGATTTTTATACCTCTTTTACCATTTTTCTTTGAGACTTTGGATGCAGGAGTTATGAATTTATCATCATCTTTTGATTGTGTTTTGATCTTCCTTGTCACCATAGTAACTTTATATAGTCAGAATTGTCTTGCTGTAGTTTGCTTATTTTTTCTAGCCTATTTCTTTAGGTTTTACTTTTTGCTAAAGTTGGGCATTGTTTCCAGGGTGGAGAGTACACTGTCCCAAGTTTCAGGAGTTTTTTGAAGGTGTTTTCAGAGCTAGTTCTGGGGGTTTATAAATTTTTAGTTCTTCCAAGATCATATGATTTGTTAAGTAATTGCTACTCTCTTGACATATGTTCTATTCTGTGAGTGACCATAATCACTCTTTTTTTTTTTTTTTTTTGCCCTGGAACTGTGAAACAGAATCTTTTTCCATTGCATGACAAGCTCTCGTGTGCTAGTGCTATTCTTCACCCCTGAACTGCCACCCAGGACGGTAACTTGGATCTGTGAATGGGTGAAAGAACAGAATCCTGCCCGCAGTGACAGCAAAGAGACGCCTGTAATAAGTCTGTGGGCTGAGAGCTCTAAAAGCAGCAGCAGCAGCAGCAGCAGCAGCAGCAGCAGCAGCAGCAGCAGCAGCAGCAGCAGCAGCAGCAGCAGCAGCAGCAATAGCAGCTGCTCCTGATTCTGATGATGATTGAGGCACTCCCTAGTCCTGTTTCTGTTTTGCTGGGGCCTGGCTAGTGCTGGCATTATCTGCACTGGACTGCACTCCACTCAAATCCTGGTACAACAGATCTTTCCTTCTGACCTTCTATGTTGTCTCTGGTGGGAAAACTATTTTACCCTGTCCTTTTGTGGATTCTACCAGTCCATAATTTCTTTCAAGCCATATTTAATGGTATTCAGAAATCTTTTGTGGAGAGTTTAGGGGAGTCCCTGGCTTTTCTCCACCATCTTCCAAACTGAACCTTTTAACTAAACTGGGTGGAAATTGAATATGTAAATTAATAATCTTAATTGGTCAGTTAATTTAACAAGTTAGATTAGATTTTGCACTTAATTTCTTTTTTTAAAATTAAAATTTTCAATAACCCTGACTTTAAGCATACTGTAATCACAGTAGGAAAGATCAAAATTACAGGTAGAAAATTATTTTGCCTTCCACTACAATTATGACTAGTGGAATTTTAACTCCCAAATCAAGATCTTGGTAGATTATAGTAATTCTCCTAACAGTCCTTGAAAAGTCTTCTTTTGAGAAGGTCCTGATTTCTGGAGTATGTTCTTTTCAATGATGGAGCTGAATAATTTTAAGCCTGAAAGCATAGGTACAGGGCACATATAGGATAGGTGTGCTTGAAATGTGAGTTAGAGCAGAAGGCAAATGAAGTCTGAGCAGGAAAGAAACTAGAAAAATAAGAATGGGTAAAAATCACAGAATCTGAGAGATGGAAAGGAACTCAAGAATCATCTGGTCAAATCTATATATAAAAGGAATCTCTTCTCAAAAATAACTGACAAAAATTTTTTAAAAAACTGACAAGTGACCAAAAATGTAGATTTATATGGGGAGGGGAACCCATTATTCATGAGGCAATCCATTCCACTTTTGGGTAGATCTAATTGTTAGGAAGTTTTGTTTGTTTGTTTGTTTTCCTGACATTAAGCCTATATTTGTCTTTTTGCATCTTCCATCCCCCCCCCCCATAACTCTGCACTCTGGGATTTTTTTTTTTAATTGCATAATCCTTCTTCCACATGAAAGCCATCCTATGGATCAAACCTGGCATTTGCATTAAATTCTTCACACTAGTTGAAAAGATGTTCCATATTTGGTTGAAGGATGAAATTGCTAAGAGCTTACAGAAGAAGAGATTCTCAACTCCTGGCTTTGAAAGAGGACATATTATTTTAGGATCTCTATTAGGAAAGATCCTTGGAAGGAGAGAAACACTGACATAAGGAGAAATCTTAGGTATAATTGGAGAGCTCATTCATTGTATGTATTGTCTGATATAATCTAATATGTATATATATATACACATATATACTTTATATATATATATATAAAGTTTTCTGTTTTCTGTTTGCTATCAACTTGGGCAAATCATGAATTTATCTACTATTTATTATGTCAGATGTTCTTTGAGTAACTAGAATTTGGTGGGAAATGAGTCAAGACTTTCCCTGGTAGGGGACAGTGATCAGTAGATTGACTTGAATCTAGAACTTATTCCTTTAGGCTAGCAATATTTCAGGCAATAGATAAATATAGTTCTAGCCCCTTTACAGATAGATATAATTATCTATGAAAAGTATTGTAAGCCTCATGCCTCCAATCTTCTGCTTCCTTCATGAAAAATATCAGTCTCCTTTGGAAAAGGGTGGGTAAAGAAGGCTGTGAACCATATTTAGACAAAATCATGTGGAAACATACTTAACACACATACCTTACAAGTGGGAGACAAATATTTTATCACCCTCCCCCAAGTCTTCCTTTCTCCAAGCTGAACATATTTAATTCCTTCTAATTGATCCTCATATATTTATCGACTCAAGGTACCTAACAATCTGGTTACTTTCCCCTGAATACTCTCTGTCTTATCAGTGCCGTTCTTAAACTAAGCATTGGTACTAGAAATGACCATGAGGACAGAGTAGATATATTATAAAATATGTGAAAAGTGACTACGTGGTGATCATAGATCAGAATTTAAGAGCTAATAATCTTGTACATAGGAAGGAATACAATATAGTACAAAGCAGACTAGTCCTAACACCAGTGAGATCTGAATTCAAGTCCTACCTCTGAGACATTCCTAGTGATAGGAAAATTGATTAATTGCTTATTTTCCTGGGCAATGAATAATGAATCTGAATCTAAAAGGGAGTGTCCATATCAGGAGGTCCTCAAGCAAATTAAATCATCAAATTTCACTCTCATTTCCTCCCAACATGGAGATGTTGCTGTTTTGGTAATGGTGAGATCTAAGATGTTACCATGTTGGTATGTAACTCTAACGAAAAGTTTGTGATATTAAGAAACTGTGAGGTCAGTCTATTGATGTATGTATCATATCTATGTGACATTATCCAATTACCAATCATCTAAGTTATGCCTGTATTGTCCTTGTTCTAGATCATTATTTTTATCATTTATAACTGGAAGGGATCTTAAGGTTCAATCAATCAAACAAGCAATATAAATTTATTAAGGATTTACTAAATCCCAGGCTTCTAGCTAGGCGCTAGAGCTACAAAGAAAAGATAAAACAGTATCTTCCCTCAAGGAGCTTACATTCTAATGCATGAGTAAGCACAAAGACAAATATGTATACAATATAAATACAGAGCATATGGAAGTTAAGCTTTAAAGGGCAAGGCACTAGCATGTATAAGGATCAGGAAAGGCCTCCTGTTGAAGGTAGCCTTTAAGCTGAATACTTAAGGAATCCAGGATTATAAGAGGTGGAGGTCCAAAGGGAGAGAACTAAAGGGATGGAGAACACTCAGTTAAAATTAATGTAGCTAGGAGATGAAACATTGAATGTGAGGTATAAAAAGGCTAGCAGGACTACACAATAGATCAAAGCTTTCTTTTTTTTTTTTTTTTTTGGTGAAGCATTTGGGGTTAAGTTACTTGCCCAAGGTCACACAGCTGGTTAGTGTTAAGTGTCTGAGGTCAGATTTGAACTCAGGTCCTCCTGAATCCAGGGCTGGTGCTTTATCCACTGTGCCACCTAGCTGCCCTAGATCAAAGCCTTTTAAAGTGTGAGTCACAACCCCATATGGGTTAACATAACTCAATCTGGTGGTCATGAAAAATTTGGCAACAGTAAAAGATTATATATGCCTATTGTATATACCTTTACACCCAGATTTGCATAAAAATTTTTCAGGTGTAAACAGATCACAAGTGGAAAAAGTTTAAGATGCCCTGCACTAGATTCCATGGAGAGGAGTAATATATAAGAAGACTAGAGAGGAAATGGATACATGACTTAGACATAAAAAAGGCCTACTAAATAAATCAGAACAATGAGGAAGAAATTATTTTTCATATGTATGGATAGAGGAAACATTCATGTCTAAACGAGCAATAGAGCAAACGATGCAAGATAAAAAAGACAATTTTAAATATAAAAATGTAATAGTTCTTGGACAAATAAAATGCAGCTAAAATAGAATGGAAACAGGTAATTAAGGTAAAACCTTCTTGGTAAGTTTCTCTGACAAAGATCTTACATCTAAGATAGATAAACTGTGGAAAGAATTGATTCAAATTTATAAACTATAAAGCATTGTTGTCCTTTGTTGTTTAGTCATTTCAGTCCTGTCCAGCTTTGTGTCAACCCATTTGGACTGTTCTTGGCAAAGATACTGGAGTGGTTTGTTATTTCCCACCTCATTTTACAGATGAGCAAACTGAGGCAGGCAGGGCTAAGTGACTTGCCTAAGTCACATAGCTAGTAAGTGTGTGAAGTCAGATCTGAAGCTCAGCTCTTCCTGACTCCAGGCCCAGTGCTCTACCCAGTACACCACATCATAGCCAAATGCTCCAATTTACATGAACAGGAAGTTTTGTTTTTTTGTTTTGTTTTTTTCCCAGGCAGTTTACAAAGGAAGAAATCCAAACTATGAAAAGGATTAAAAAGTGGGTGAAATTACTAATAATGAAAAAATACAAACTAAATTAACTCAAAAGTCTCACTTTAATCTTCATATTGGCAAAAGGGGAAAATTACAAATGTTGAAAAGGCTTTTGGGAAACATTTTAATGCATTGTTTTGGAATTATTACCCCAAAGTTACACAACTTTGGATGACTTTTAACCCAAACATACCATTACTAGACTTTTTCCCCAAAGAAAGAGGAAAAGGACCCAAATGTGCAAAACTATTTATAGTAATTCTTTGTTGTTATTGTTGTTGTAATAACTCACCCCTGAAAAGTAAAGGTTCTCTTATTTTGGCAAATATCTAAACAAATTCTCATACTTGAGTGAAATAGAATATCATTATACTATAAGAAATGATAAAAAGTGCAGTTTCAAAGGAAATGGAAAGACTTCAATGAATTGATTCAGAGTGGATTAAGAACTAGGAGAACAATTTACACAATGACAATAACACTGTACAGAAAAACAACCTTGAAAGACTGAGAACTCTGATTAATACAATAATAAACCTTGAGTCCAAAGGACTAAAGATGAATAATGACACCCACTTCCTGCCAGAAAAATAAAGGACTTAAAATCCAAAATGAGAAATTAATATTTGCATAGCTAATGAATGAATTTGTTTTCCTAGAGTATGTATATATACAGACACACACACAGATATACATATTATGAGGGTTTTGAGCGGGAGGGCAATGCAGCTGGGGGCAAGGTGTGATTTAATTGTTCCATTGTGGGGGGCAACAGTGGGAAGGAGACATAATAAATCCTTATAAAAATATTTTTTAAAGAAGCCTGGAAGTCAGGTTGTTAAGTTTAATTGCTAAACACAGAAGTTTATATCTGATCATAGAGAAAATAGGGAGTTACTAGAATTATTGAGAAACAAGGTGACTTGGTCAGACCTACATTTTAAAAATATCACATTGGCAGATGTGTAGAGGCTGGAGTGGAATAAATAGATAACTAATTCTACTCCTGATTTTTGAGGATCTAAGTGAGTTGGCCAATTTCTTATGGCTATCAAGTGCCAAAAACAGAATTCAAACCCAGGTCTCTAGATTCCAAGCTGTGTTTTCTTATACTCTCTAGGTGGGAACCTAGTATGCACACATCACTGAGGATGAAAACATTAAACTGTATCTATATAAAGCCAAAAGAATTTATTAAAAATGAAATATTCGGGCAATATTTATTTTTCTTTTAGCATGTTTGTACCTTTATAAAATGTTCCTAGAAATAATGTGAGCATATTCTTGATTTAAAGACCAAACTTGTTCCATTAATTTATTCAGGTTGAAATCAAGAGTGTCTTATTAGGCAAGTTGTCAGATTACAATTATTGGTTCTTTAGATGCTGGCAAACTTCTCTAATGACCCTCCTAATAAACCTTGTCATCTCAGGCCTAGATTACTGGAAAAGTATCCTAGCCGGCCTGACTCTATGCTCTCCCTTCACCAATATGTCCTAAATGCTGCTGCCAAACTAATTAAACCTGAAAGAATACTTTGATAATGTCATATCCCTGTCCAGCAACTTAAAATAGATCTGTGTTCCACCCCCGCCTCTATCAGCCAACTTTTTTTGCTTGACTTTAAAGGTAGAGTTGATATATACATATATATACATATTTAATACATATACATATTTAATACAGTATAAATAATATACTCTATACTTTTCCAATTCCATCCCTACCACTCCACATCTTTTTCCTGCACCATCTTTTCAACTTTCTAATCACTCCTCAGCAAGCATGTGTACTTAGTGGTAATAAAACAAATGCCCTTTTCTCCCCACAAATATATCAACATCATAAGTGTTCTGAATTAGCAAAATCATAGAGTCTCAGAGTAGAGAGGAATTTCAACCTGATGTGAAACCCATTCCTCCCCAACAACCATCCTCATGAAGTTGTTCCTTGACATCCTCGTGTAGGGCAAAACCACTCCCTTTTAACAACTGCAATACATAAAATTGACTTGAATAATATTCTATTGGGATATTCTCTTCAACCAAAATGTCCTCTTCATTCTCCTTTTCTTATCAAAATTCTGCTTATTTTCTGCTGCAGGATTTATTTATCTCTCCCTTTTCAATATTCCTTTTGGAAAACTTTCTGGAAGAGCCCTTTTTAAATTAGTGTTCTCTCCTCAAATTACATTGCCCAGACGTACACATACATATATATGTATGTGTATATATATATATGCATGTATGTACATATGTGTATATAAGCATATATGTCTATGTGATGTATCTCCCCAGAGGAAGATAATCTATGGGAGGAGGAAGATGATATTTTACTCTATAATTTTATCTCCATCAGCACCTGGCACAATATCTTGTCCATATTGTTTGTCCTTCAATTTAGAAGAGGAACAATGATATCATAGGGTAATGTCTTGACTTGCTTGTAAACTGGATTTAAGTGAGGCAGAGTTGCAAAAGTCATCAGCCTCATACTCTCTCCCAGAGTCATCAAAGTCCAGTGGCAAGGAAAAAGTCAGGACCACTGGGGATGGGCCAGGATACATTGAAGGACCTTGGTGTCTGATGTCTGAACAAACTCTGAGCACTCTATAGCACCTGCTTTAGCCTTTTTCATGGCCATTAGCACAAATTATTTTCATCTACCGGGTCATGGGGGGGGTGGTAGGATATTCACATGCTTGGAGTAGACATCCCCTTAATTCACTAATAGGTTTGAGGCCTGTCATTATGTCATTTACCCACAACCTGTTGAGGCTATCTGACCAGACAGTTTTTCCAGGCTGTGGCTGCTATGTATACTACAGAATCTTGGAGCCACAAGTGAAAAGTGGACACCACAGGTGGATAAACAACATTCTTTTGTGCTAGTCCTCCTTTAACACAGCATATACCCAGAGTAGATACTTCATAAATGCTTGCTATTGTCACAAAATAGAATCCAGACTAAACAAAATCTGCATGAATTTATATATTAATATGAATATACATATACATATGCATGTGCACATGCACACAGATATATATCTGTGTACATGTTCTTGCACATGTATATATATTAAATATGTATATATATGTATATATCAACTCTATAGTCATATATATGTATATGTGTATACATGTGTATGTGTGTGTATATGACATATGAAGAGAGAGAAAGAGCAAGATCAATAGCAAGAGCGAGCGAGCAAGAGAGGGAGAGACAATTGTTCCTTGACTTGTGTCTTGCCTTGCCAGATAGATTGTAAGCCCCTGGAAGGTAGGCTCTGAGCCTTCTATGGTCTCTAGAAAAATGCTGAATATATTGTGGAGTGCTAGAAAGCCCATTATTTTTCAAAAGACTTGTTAGAGTCATATAGTTAGTTCTGGAAAGTATCTTAAAATCCATCTTGTCTAACCCCATCATTTTACAATTGAGGAAACTGAATCTCAGAGATATTTAATAATTTACTCAAGATCATACATTTCTCTATACCTCCTCTCTCCATACCCCATTTCCAAAGGTATGGAAAGGTGGCAGAAACAGAATTTGAACCCATGTCCTTTGACGATAAATTCAATGCTCCTTCCACTACATTCATATTTCTCTTAACTTTGTCCTTGGTGAGCCTTTTCTACTATTTTAGATAATTCTCAGTTTAGCACAGCCCTTGAAGTAAGGTATTAGTAAAACTCTAGAGCTAGAAGGATGCTTTGATATAATATAATTGAATTCTTATTTTATATCTGAGGAAACCAAGGCTCAGAGAAGTGAAATTATAGGATCAATATTATACAGGTAGTAAGAAGTAGAGCCAGGATTTGAACTCATATTGAACCCATTTGACTTCAAATACTGTGTTATTTATATTTAAGCATGCTGTTTCTTTTCTTTACAATGAAACAATATATGTTTTCAGCTGTCACAGTGTCAATATTTTCATTTATTGCATCGTATTATCTGGTTAAAGTAAAGTAGTAATGGATTTGATGCTCAAAACTTCCATCATGATCCTAATAAAGCATTCTCATGACAGAGTCAAATTCTCTACTAAGTGGAATAGAATAATGATCAAGGAATAATTAATTTGATAGTGAATGGTTTCATCAGATGGCAGTCTGTTCCCATAGGTAACTTTCTGGAATAGCCTCTGGAAATGGATTTAATTCTAACAATGATTTCTCTTTTGTTTACTGTTTTTGCATCACATATATCTTTACATTTTTGTTGTTTGGTTTTGTTTTAATGGGGCAATGAGGGTTAAGTGACTTGCCCAGGGTCACACAGCTCATAAGTTTCAAGTGTTTGAGGCCAGATTTGAACTCAGGTCCTCCTGAATCCAGGGCCAGTGCTTTATAGCTGCCCCCTATCTTTACATTTTTAATTGAATATACTAGGTGACACAGGAGATAGAGACCCTGGCATAGAATCAGAAAAATCTGAGTTCAAATCCAACCTTAGAAACTTATTAGCTCTTTCTATGTTTAAAATCTAATTGTTATGACTAAAAATCTAATCTGTGGTCACCTTAAATTAGAAGCTTATAACACCAGTCTTTGGGCATTAAGCATGTATTAAAGTATATTAGAAGTTAAGAAAAGAGAAAGGAAGAACACATGGAGTTCAGAAAGAAAAAGCCTAGCTACCCTGTCCCTGCCACCACCACTGAGACCTCCAACCAAAAGAAGGCAGATCCTCAGTCTCCTAGAGCAGAAGCCCCCTGCAGGACTGCAACAGGGGCAGTCCCCACATACAGCCCCAAGATAATTTGCTGGTAGCATTGATTAACATGACTTACAGGTGGTTCTATGAATAGATGTAACTTCCAGATGCCAGGCAGTTTCTGAATGCTAGTTACATGCTTTCTCCTCAGGGGGGTATTGCCCTGGTTCTCACAATGTCTTTCTCAGCACGGGGTGGCACCCTGATTCTCACATTATGTGACCCTGGCAAACCACTTAATTCAGTTTGCCTCAGTTTCCTCATCTATAAAATTAACTGGAGAAGGAAATGACAAACCATTCTTTTATATTTGTCCAGAAAACTCTATATAAGGTCATGAAGAGTTAGACATGATTGAAATGACTGAATGACAACTTTTTTATCTTTTTAAAATTTTGGTCTCAGTAATTAAAATGAAGAGATTCACTTAGAATGCATATAGAAGTCATGTGTAATACATTTTCCTCATTGTAATGACTCCTCCTTGACTGTGAGAAGCAGGAAGGTGTTTTTATTTCCCTACACAATGAACATATATAAAAGAAATTTGGCTCCTGCTTATTGGAGTACAACTTTATTTTTTTTAATGTATTTTATTCTGAACTTAAGAAATAAAACAAACATTGCCATAACATGGTAAGAAAAACAAATCATTGTACATGAAACTTTAAACCTATTATATACAACTTGTTATTCCTTCTAAATATATATTAAAGTTATAATGTAACTTTCTTTTTACTCTTTTTTCTTCCTTCCCCAGCCGTCTCCCCACCTTAGAGATGGCTACCAATAGACACAAATGTGTGTGTATAAAACTATTCTATACATACTTCTATTTATCACTTCCCTAGATGCAAATAACATCTTCCTTCATTGGTCCTTTGTAGTTGATTTGGGTATTTATAATAGTCAAAATTACTTTTTTTGTTCAAAGTTGTTCTTAAAAGAGTATTACTATTACTGTATATAGTGTTCTCTTAGTTCTGCTAATTTTGCTTTTCATAATTTTGTGTGTCTATTCATGTTTTTCTAAGATCATCAAATTCATTATTTCTTATAACACAGTAGTATTCCATTAAACTCATATACAACTTGTTTAGATATTTCCTAAATGATTGGCATCCCCTCAGTTTCCAGTTCTTTGCCACCACAAAGAGAGCTGCTATAAATATTTCAGAACTTACAGGTTATTTCCTTTTCCCGTAACAATCTTGGGAAATAGACCTAGTAGTGGTATTGCTGAGTCAAAGGAGATAGGCAATTTAATAACTCTTTGGGAATAATTCCAGATCATGCTCCAAAATGGTTGGAACATTTCACAGTTCCACCAACAATGAATTAATATCTCAATTTTTCCACACTCCTTCCAACATTGGTTGCCTTCTCCTTCAATCATTTTAGTAAATCTGATAGGTGTAAAATGATATCTCAAAATTGTTTTAATGAGCATTTCTCTAATCAATAATGATGTAGAGCATCTCTTCATTATACATTATTTTGATTTCTTCATTGCAAAATTGCGTATTCATGCCCTTTGACCATTTATCAATTGAGAAATCACTCATATTCTTAGATATTTGACAAAGTTCTTTATATGTTTAAGATGAGACCTTTATCTGAGAAACAGTACATAAAAATTTCCTAATTTCCTGATTTCCTTCTGATCTCACTATATTTGTTTTATTTCTACAAAACCTTTTACAATTATTGTAATCTAAATTATCCATTTTCTTTTTTTGTTTGTTTTTTGTAGGGAAATGAGGGTTAAATGATTTCCCCAGGGTCACACAGCTAGTAAGTGTCAAGTGTCTGAGGCTGGATTTGAACTCAATTACTCCTGAATCCAGGGCTGGTGCTTTATCCACTACAGAAACTAGCTACGCCCTAAATTACCCATTTTACACCTCACACTACTGTTAATCTCTTCTTTATTCATAAATTGTTTTGTGATCCATAAAGCTGATAGGTAATATTTTCCATGTTCTTCAAATTTTCTTATAATATCTCTCTTTATATTTGTCATCTCTCCATTTTTACTTTACCTTGGCAAATGGTGTAAGACAATGGTTTATGCCCAATTTCTGCCAGATTATTTTCCTGCTTTCCCAATAATTTTTACCATGTAATGAATTCTTATCCCCAAAACTTAAATCTTTGCATTCATCAAACACAAGTTTACTAGTCATTTGCTGCTGTAATTGAAGTACAAAGTTTACAAATAAATGTAAATTTCTATTTTTAGGGCACTAATCTAGGCATGCTAGTATTGTATTGGACAAATGGTAAAATTTTCTGCAAGCCTAAGATAAACAGGAAAGACCTGGGTAGGAACCAAATAGAGTCAATAATTTAAAGTTTGTTAACAAATGTAAACCACAAAGCTGGTCCTCTTATTTCCTTCTAACTTTTGTCTCTGTTCTACTCAGCTCTCCTCCTCTTTCTCAGAACTTTTCCATTTCCTCAACCTAAATAAGGAGCCATACCTTGTCACCCTGAATGTTTATATTCTATAGTTTTTCTTTTGATTGTTGAATTTGTACCTCAGACAACCATTTTATGAGTTGTCCAATCCACGGGAATCTCATATTTCATTTCCAGCTCCATTTGTCAATTTTTGGACTACGTCTACTTTTTCACTGGCATTCTACTCCCATGAAGTACTCTTCCCACCTCCCAAACCTTATCCTTATCCCTTGATTTCACTTTCAAGATCCCTTTTATGTGTTGCTTACCCTTACTCCCATTAGAATATAAGCTTCTTCAGGCTAGGGTTGTTTAGTTTGTTTATTTGTTTGTTCTATCTTTGACACTTGCCACAGTGCCTTAGATAAGTGCTTAATAAATGTCTTGTATATCTGTCTGTTTATCTATACATCATCAATCTGCCTACACTTAGATGGATCTGTCATTTCACTAATGTGGGCACTCCCTTCAAAGATGAGAGTTAAAGGCCATCTATACCATCTTGTGTTTTTTGTTTTAATGTTAATGTCTTTCCACCAATGTTCCCCTAGGGGTTTACTCAACATAGTGGGTACCTTTCTCCAGATCTTTTGAAAATACAAAGATGCCAGTGGTTGTACAGAGTCTTCATTGTTCATCTCTCACTTTTCCTTCTTGACCAATCTACCTTTGTTGTTGTTGTTGTTGTTTTATTATTTCCTATTTGTGCATTTCTGAACAGTATGTTATAATCTTTTATTTTTTCCATAAATCTTCATTGATAATGTGCTACCAACTACTTGAGCTCCCCAGGTACCTCTCAATTATCTTTGATGTGACTTCAACTTGAATTAAACAAGGAAATCATTGTTATTAAAAATGTTGTTATTAAAATGTTATTAAAAAGTAGAAATGCCTTTATTTTAGGGAGAATATTGAAGTAATTCAAAACACTGCACAATTTTCCAAAGACAATCCATCCCATTTTCCCCTTCCTGTTCACTTTTGAGCACCAGTTCAGTATTCATCTGTGTGGGGGGTCATAGAATCATAGATTTAGAACTATGAAGGAACTTGGGGGCCATTGAGTCCAACTTCATTTTCCAGATAAGAAAAATAGAGCACAGGAAAACTTAAGTGACAAGTCTAGAATATCTGAGGTGGCACTTAAACTCAGGTCTCCCTAATTCCAAGTCCAATACTCAAGTCACTATATCCATATCACAAATAAATGAACTGATGACTAGCTCAAAAAGTTATCTACCCATTGGAAAACATTGTCTGGGGAGTAGGCATTCTTAATGCAAATTTTGGTGTCATTTTTTTTCCTGAGTGGATAGTTAGATCAAACATACGGTATGCTAATAAATGTTTAAGAACTACTTCTCTAGAAAAAACATACATGCACATATATATGTATATATGTATATATAATGTGTGTATATGCAATGTTTGTGCATATGTATGCATATGTACATATATTTCTATATCTGCATTATTAACATTTTACCCATCACCTTTTTAAGTCAAAATAATCAACAAAACAAATCAAGCCCTGTTTTCTATTATTTGCCACTTTCCAAGCTATAAATGTTCACACTGAAAATTGATCAATTGATAGAATGAGTTTGACTTGCTTTTAGAACATTCCTGGATCAAACACTTTTGAGTGATGATGTATTTGTCTAGGTAATTGCAGTGTTAAATGTCATAGAAAATGATAACTACTATTGCATGCACACACACATATAAAATTCTTGTTCCTTCTGAACTCTGCAATTTATATCCTTTTTAAAGTGCTTTTGTGAACATATGTACACCCCTGTTTTATGCTGTGCTTGATATTAAAAATCTAGCAAGCAAAGTTATTGCTATTGTTACAAATTTCAAAGGATCTTACATGCTATTAATATGTACAGGTTGAAGAAGAACCTTTATTATGATATTTTGCTCCATTAAATCATAGTTTGTAAAAGTTAAGAAAACAATAAACAGTTGGATGTTTATTCCCTACATATTTTAGAAAACTGAATTATTATGCAGATGTGTTCAGTTATGGAATATAATTTGATAAAGCCTTTCTCATACTTTTATTAAGTATCCTGATATGATATTTTGAATACATATTATGTACATATGTATGGAATATAGTTAATCTCATAAAAATCCTGTAGTAGGAAAATAAACATGTGGATTAATAATTATTTATATACATTTTCTTTCTTGTAATAATAAGGTTCAAGATTTTCCCTAATATTTTGGCTTTCTCTTCTATTTTAAATAACTTAAGAATTAATCCTCCAACATATGCAACATTGTTTTGCCTCAGAGAACAAAACTTCTTCTTGTCTATTTGGAATCAACTAGCTACTCTCCACACCTTCATTTTCTTCAATTCTATTCCCACTACCTCATGAAGGATATCTGAAGCTGTGATTTCAGATTTCAAATATTATGGCTTCTGGTCATTTGATGGAGAAAAAAGGTTCTTATATTAAAATTTAATTTTTTTCATTTTTTCTATTTCTTTTAACTTCTTCCAGTTTTTCCCATTAAAAAAGAAGTTTATTTGATTAAAATTTGTTTAGAAATTTGCAAACTATATATTGACTTTATTTGATTAGAAATATTGCAACTATATAGAGACCGATTGCCAGATATATGGGACTCAAACAGATTGGTCTTAAGAGAGAAGAAGAAAGACCTTTGAAGTAAAGTTGAGAGCAAGAAGACATAATTACTGTTAAGACAATAAAGATGCTGAGCTCTTGAGGGAGTGTGAGTTTATCACAAACTGAATTACACTAATATTATGGCTTATAGATCCTACATGGGGGTGTAGGTCCAAGATAGCAGAGTACAGGCAGCAACTCAACTAAATAATTCCATTATTTCCCTCCCAAGAACTTTAAAATAATTCTTAAAATTAAATTTTGGAATGGCAGAGCTAACAAAAAGTCAGGGTGAGACATTTTTTCCACCCTAAGACAACTTTGGAGGTCACTAGGAAAGATCTATTACATTAATGTGGGGGGGGGCGGGGTGCAGCCTGGAGCGTACATGGAGGCAAGAGCAGTAATAGAGAGTAGTAGCAGCTGCAGCAACAACAGCAGCAATTTCCAAAGTTCATAGCCCAGAGAAGGTAAGGGAGTTAAATAACTGGTAAGAAACAGATTACAGAGTAATCTTTGCTTGTTCTGTATATAGGGGATGCTAATTGGCATCTCTATTGCACAATACATTTCTGGGTCACAGTTCCAAGGTAGAAAGGAGTTCTTGTGGTCAGTCACAAGGTAGTAAGGGCCCTGACCACAGTTGCAAATCAGAGAGGAGTACTAGCACTTGCAGTTGCAGGGAATCCAGGAACATGTTCACCATTCCAGGCCCAAGAGGAGTACTAGAGTTTGTGGCTAGTGGTGTTTAGAAGCTCTTCATTAGTAAAAACCAGGGAACAGACCAGAAGAGCAATGACCTGACCTTTTAAGATCACAACATCTTAGAAGCACTGAAAATCTGCATACCCAAATAACTAGCTCTAAAAACAATAGTGTGAAAAGTCTGAAGTTGAGATAGTGTTTCCCCACACCCAAGTAAGCACAGCCAAACTTTGATATACAAATCAAGGTTAAAAAAAAAAAAAAACTAGAAAAAATGAGCAAACAACAGCAACAAAAAATAACTTGACCCTAAAAAGCTACCATAATGGCAAGGAAGACCAAAACATAGACTCAGACAAAGACTGCAATGTGAAAATAATTACAAGCAAAGCTTTAAAAAATGCTAATTGGGGGGCAGCTAGGTGGCACAGTGGATAGAGCACCGGCCCTGGATTTAGGAGGACCTGAGTTCAAATCCAGCCTCAGACACTTTACACACTTACTAGCTGTGTGACCCTGGGCAAGTCACTTAACCCCAATTGCCTCACCAAAAAAAAAAATGCTAACTGGGGGGCAGCTAGGGGGTGCAGTGGACAAAGCACTGGCCCTGGATTCAGGAGGACCTGAGTTCAAATCTAGCCTCAGACACTTTACACACTTACTAGCTGTGTGACCCTGGGCAAGTCACTTAACCATCATCATCCCATGCAAAAACAAAAAATGCTAATTGGACACAACCCAACCAAGAATTTCTGGAAGAGTTAAAGAAAGAAATAAGAATGGAAGAGAAAAAATGGTGGGGAAAGGTATGATGAGAATGATGCAAGAAAATTATGAAAAGAACATCAACAGTTTGTTAGAAAGAGGCACAAAAATACTGAAGAAAATAATGCCTTAACAAATAGAATTGGCTGAATGGTAAAAGAGGCAGAAAATTTCACTAAAGAAAAGAGTTCCTTACAAAGTAGAATGTATCAAATGGAAATGGTGTTGCAAAAATTAACCAAAGAAAATAACTCCTTAGGAAATATATTGGCCAAAGGTAAAATGAGGTACTAAAGCTCGCTGCAGAAAATAATTGCTTAAAAATTAGAATTACAGGGAAGAAAAAAAGAGGGGAAAAATTAAAAATAGCATGTTGTAAATAATAGAGTTTCATTTCCTGTATAATCATCTTTTTTTCTATTTTACTATGTTATGGAAATGCTTTATTTCTTTTGTTTGTTTTTTGGGGGGGTTGGAAATGCTTTATTTCTTAAATTCAAAATAAAATAAAGTTAATTAAAAATGATAATTGGTCAAGTGATTGCTATTGATTCCATGAGACATCAAGAAATTTTAAAAACTGCAGTCAAAAATGAAAAGTACAAAAATATGTAAGCTATATTATTGGAAAAACAAGTCACTTGGAAAATAAGGAGAGATAATTTAAAAATTACTGGATTATCTGAAAGCTATAACTATAAAACAGCCTTGACATCATATTTGAAGAAAATTATAAAGAAAAACTAGATCCAGAGGATGAAATAGAAATTGAAAGAATCCTCTTGAAAATGTTCCCAAAATGCAAACTACCAATACTATTATTGCCAAATCCCAGCAGCTTCTAGGTCAAGAAAATATTACAAGCAACCTGAAAGAAACAATTCATATATCATGGAGCCATAGTAAGGATTGGAAAACTTGGAATTTGATATTCTAGAGAACAAAAAAGCTAGTATTACAACTAAAAATAATCTAACTAGAAAACTGAATATAATCCTTCAGAGGAAACATGGATATTGAATGAAATAGAAAACTTTAAAGCATTCCAGATGAAAAAAACAGAGCTGAATAGAAAATTTGACAGACAAAAGACTCAAATGAAGAATAAAAGTATACATTAAAGAGAAATCATAAAGAAGTCAATAAAATTAAATTGTTTACATTCCTATATGCAAAGATGCTATATGTAACTCCTAACAACAATAAGTGCAAATTGAAGTATCATTTTTTAAACTTTATTTTTTTTTTGCTGATATGGTTAAGATGCAAATGGTTGTCATGATTTCACGTGTGTGAGTGAGATTTTCCCCACCCTTTAGTTATAAGTGATTTAACTATGGTAATTATCAGTATATCAACTAAAATTGTGATTTACTATACCTAGATATTTTATTTTATTTATAGATTAAGTCAATAATAATGGATTAGGTAAGACAGATACCAGTAAAGCTAATTGCAATGTCATATGATTAGCAATGTTATATGATCAAGTTTTGCTTGATACTGACTTTATCATCTGTTAGCTTCTAGCCATCATCCTTTCCATCACAGTATCAATTGATGTTAGATTAGGTGTTCAACAATTCCAGTTGGCAGATTTTGATTATTTAATGGCTAGCAAGTTGGCCAGAGAGGCAGATTGTGATTATTCAATGGATAGCAATGAATAATCACAAATAGCAAGCAAATTGATTAACAAGTCTGCATGATCAATGATCAACCTATGATCAACTGTAAATTAGGAAAAGTTTGTCTGAGTATTTAAGCACTGTAGGGCTATAAAACTCTGTTGAGACCCAATCTCAGGGTCTTTCAGGTACTACCCCTGAATGACTGGCTTTATTGTGAGACCGACACCCTCTCTCGATAAACCTATTTTCCCATGGCTTGGAGACTTTGCTATTTCTTTCCTTCATCAGACTTGGAAACTTTCATGACACATGTGTAATTGAAAAACTGCTTTCCTTAAAACTTAAAATTTGTTTTTAATAAAAGCATATTAAAATAAATAAATGATGAATTAAAAAATAAAAGAGCATATGAAATGAACAAGAGTTGCCCGCACTTTAAGATAAGAATTTTTGCAGGCACTGATTGCATGCCTCAGGGAGGGTGATGTCTATTAAAACTACAGAGGAGAAGTTAGATATTCTCTAACTTGAGCTGCTTGCTCAATGACTATAGATGTAAGGGATAATTTACACACAAAGGCACCTGATGAAAACAAATGATTTAAGTCCCTATGAATTGAAAATACTTCTTCCTCTCAATAAAGAGGTGAGAGACTATGGACATGGAATAAGGTAAATGCTATTAATTGTTGTGTCAGTTGGTTTTCCTAAAATAGTTTTCTTTATTTCAATGGAGAATTCAGGTTGTTTGTTGTTGTTGTTGTTAAGAAGAAAGTGGCAATAGTGATAATGCTATACACACACACACACACATACACACATGCAAAGTCAACATTAAAACTTTTTTTTTTTATTTTTTTTTTGTTTGTTTTCTGGTTGGGCAATGAGGGTTAAGTGACTTGCCCAAAGTCACACAGCTAGTAAGTGTAAAGTGTCTAAGGCCGGATCTGAACTCAGGTCCTCCTGACTCCAGGGCCAGTGCTCTATCCACTGCCCCATTTAACTGCCCCCCCAACATTAAAATTTTTAAAAAGTCAACAAATAAAGCAATAGGCTACCATTCTTATGTGATGGGAAATATAGTTTGTCTAGTTTCTTCAAATGGTATACAGCCAAAGATATCTTCTCTGCTTTGTGTCATTAAAAACCATATTAAGAGTTTCTTTTTCATTGATTTCATCTTTAAAATGTATTCCCTTACAAGAGATATTTGCTTTTTATCAATCTTTCTGGAAATACATGATTTTCCTTCTTCCATTGACTGACTATTTTGGGGACTTGATTTACTTTTCAATTCTGCACTTAACAGGATTTTCCCAAGATCTGCTACAATCTCTTATAGGAGACTAAGACAGATAGTACTCATTATGAAATGTAACTTTTAGCACATTTGATCTACTTAAATGGTAGCTTTGAATGATAAAATTCTTCATCAGAAAATGTGAAGAAGAAAATAAACATCTAATGTAGGAGTTCTTAGTTTAATTGGGCAAGACAACTTAAGAATCTCACAGATCAATGCCAATCAATCAGAAAGCATTTATCAAGGACTTTGTTCCCCAGGCACTGTAATAAGGCCCAAGGATACAAAGAAATAACGAAACAAAACAAAAATACTTGCTTCTCTCAAAAAGTTCACATTCTACTGAAGGAAGCATTGTGAAAATAGAAAAACATGCAACTTGTGATTATACTAATTAGCTCATTTTCTGACTAGTGGCAATGCCATGTCTCCTAAGGTACACCTGACAATCTCCTTTTTATTTTAGAGATGTTGTTGTTTGTTGCTGCTGCTAATTGTTCTTAGTTTTTGTTTGTTTTTTTGTGAGGTAATTGGGGTTAAGTGACTTGCCTAGGGTAACAAAGCTCGTAAATGTCAAGTGTCTGAGGCCGGATTTGAACTCAGGTCCTCCTGACTCCAGGGCCAGTGCTCTATCCACTGCACCACCTAGCTGCCCCTGTTCTTAGGGTTTTTTTTGGTTTTTGTTTTTTAAGAGGACCAATGACATGATAGGGTCATGTCTTGACTTGCGAGTGAATAAGATTTAATTGAGGCAGAATTGCACAAAGTCATCAGCCTCACTCTTCCAGAGTCATAGAAATCCAGTGATGGAACAAAATTGAAGACAACTGACAACGGTCTGGGATGTAGCAGATGACCTTGACTTTACAACACCTGCTTCAGTTGCCTTCATGGCCATTAGAACATATCATTCTCTTCTGCCTATTCTTCCCCATTCTGACAGGAAATGTCTTCACATGCTTGAGATAGACCTCCACTAACTCATGCATAGGTTTGAGGACTGTTGGTTACCTTCAACCTGATTTAGTTCATCTGCTGAAATGGTTTTGCTGTGGTGTGACTGCTGTGCAACCTACAGGTTCTTGGAGCCATAGGTGAGAGTTGGGTGAAAAGTGAAAACCAAAAGTGGACAAGCATCCCTGAAAAGGGCTCATGGAGTCCTCATACCATAGGTGCTGGTCCTCCTGTGAACACCTCTAACACCACTATTATTTTAGATGAAAAAGTATAAGATTAATCAGATTCTCTCTAAGCCTTTAGTTAGGAATTCCTAACATTTGTCATAGGTTGGATTTTCTGCATTAACATATCTATTTCTATTTAACCTTTTTGCTGAAATAAAACTTAGAATAGCAGAAATATTTCTAAGTTCAGGCAATTTTTCAGGTCTGAGATGTCTGTAAAGCCAATGGCTTTCCTCAATATCTTTGTTCTATGCCACAGCTCTATCTTCTCTTTTCTTTTTATTTTTGCTGGTTCTCCCTTGGTTGCAGATTCTTTCTGGATCACTTTATTTGAATCTACTCCTTCCTCTGTATTGCTACACATGCAGGATTTCTATCTGATCCTTAGACAGCTTTTCTCTTTTACAAAAATTCCATAGAGCATGACCAGATCTCTCATTCATGTCACCGACTGATTCAAGGAGGTGCATATACCCTGCTAAGATTGATTAATTCAATCAAAATGTATTCAAATCAAATAAAGGTAATTACTTTTTTTTTTTTTTTGGTGAGGCAATTGGGGTTAAGTGACTTGCCCAGGGTCACACAGCTAGTAACTGTTAAGTGTCTGAGGCCGGATTTGAACTCAAGTCCTCCTGAATCCAGGGCCGGTGCTTTATCCACTGTGCCACCTAGCTGCCCCCAAAAGTAATTACTTTTAATTATGATAGGATAATCAATTGTTTCTCACTCTGACAAACATATACAAAATACAAAGACATGTACAAATACAAAAGGGGAAATGACCTTACAGGATATGACTCTGGTAGCTAGGTCTACTGGAAAATTGCTGCTGTTGAATATAGAACTGAAGATGAATATTGGAGGGAGCTAGAGATTATAGAGGTGAGAAGAGAGGGTATTCTAAGCATAAGGAACAGTGAGTACAAAGGTACATGAGGTATCATTTGTGAATCACAGAAAACAGTTCCATATGACTGGCAAGGAAAGATTGGAAAGGACCTGTTTGTGAAGAGTTTTAAATGTCAGAATAATTTATATTTCACCCTAGAGATAACAGTGAACCACTCTTTAGTAGGGTGAAACATGAGGGATGGTGATATGGTCCAATCTGTGCTTATAGGAAAACTACTGTGGCAGCTATGTGAAAAATTAATTAGAGTGGGACAGATGTAAAGAAGGGAAAAGGCAATAGAAATACTCCCAGCAAGATGTTATGAGTGCCTGCACTAAGGTGAGTGTCTGCACTACGTCTAGCATAAATATGGTAAGACCTGATGGTGGGAGGTCACCTGGTTGCCTAAAGAGGGACAAAATGGTACAGGTTTGAAAAATATATATATATAAGTCAGATTAAAGTCTCTGTACTGATCAGCAGCAGGGCCAAGCCCCTGAATGGCCACTGTACTTGCAGCTAGGGTGAAATGGGGAGATTCACTCTCCCTTCCCTGCCTCAAAAAAAATGAAAGAAAGAAAGAAAGAAAGAAAGAAAGAAAGAAAGAAAGAAAGAAAGAAAGAAAGAAAGAAAGAAAGAAAGAAAGAAAGAAAGAAAGAAAGAAAGAAAGAAAGAAAGAAAGAAAGAAAGAAAGAAAATAAAAGAACAGGACAGAACAGAAAAAAAGGGAAGGGGAGGGGAGGGGAGGGGAGGGGAGGAAAAGAAAAAATTTGAAAAGAGCAATTGAAGCTGAGTGAGTCAGGAGATTGGACTCCAGACTGCTGAAGGTTTGGAAGAGTTTATATCATTGAGAGACAAAGTTCCAAGCTTTTGATACTAGGAGAATTATATGGTATTCTTAGGAGGATCATAACATTTTTGTTCACTGTATCTCATCTCCTTTACCGTATCCCCAAGTAGGGGAAAAATGATAGGTTGCTCACCACCCTGTATACACATCCTTTTACCTTCCAAACTAATCTGATCTTGGTGGTTATGAATGTTGCATGTGTGTGTTTTGCAGGTGGGCAGCGTCAGTACAGACAAGAAGCATGCTCAAATAAACCCATACATATAAAAAAGAGAGAATATCTACTTCTATGATTTACCCATTGCACAAGTCTCAGATGACAACCAAGGAGTAGTCACTGTTTGTACAGATGCACGGCAGTGAAGAATTTTTTTTTTTTAGTGAAATATATCTTGTTTTATCCTTTTTGTTGGACAATTCCTTTGTTATCATACAGGAGTTTGAAGTTGAAGAATCTATTTTTGATCTAAATAAACAATTGTCTTTGCTTGGTTTTGAAATTGATCTCAGTATCAGACAGTCTTCTCAGTACTTGCAGTGACATTTCAGAGCAGAACAGTGGACCATTTACTCATCTGGGAACAAATCTATCTCAGTCTAGCTCTCATCTACCACAGCAACATCATAACACCTTTCATTTTCTCATCTGCCATCCATTAGCAATCACCTCACCATATTTCACCCCTACCTCCAAAGAAGACAGCCTTGTCTGCTAGCAATTGAATTTCAATACACGAATGTGTGTGGCAAGAAAATGTTTTTTCATCCCACAGAACATCATGGGCATATTTCTAATCTAAAGGTAGCTCTTAGAGTGTGTTAGTTAATCTAACCTTGAATTCAATTAGGGTAGATAGTATTGTGAGAGATATTCTCTAATTCTTGTTAATCATTAATTATGCTAATATGCTAAGGATCGATTTTTTTTCCCATTGTGGGGACTCTCTCCTCCAATGTAAATCATGACTCATCTATGATTTAGTATATATGTCATGTCAAAAATATTTATTAAATTCCTGTATTATGGGAATGTGTTAGATTAACTCCCATGTTGCTAACTCCTGGCCCACAATAGCCTGCTTTGCACTAGAAGCGGAAGAAAGCAAAGACAAAATAGTCATTCCCATCAAGGAAATTTCATTGTACAATAGGGATACAGTTCATAAGTTCTACAAACATACATACACATACATACATACATACATATGTAGTTAGTATATATAAAATTATTCCGAGAGAGAGAAAAGAATCAAGGAATGGCCTCCACAAAGAAAGTGGTAGTTGGGCTGTATTCTGAGTGAATTGAGATTCTATGAGGCAGAGGTAAAAAGTACATTGTAGATATGGGGTGGGGGAAATAATTTGTGCAATGAGATAAGATAGGATGCCATGTGTAGCCAACAGCCTTCACAACAATTTGATCGGTATTAAAAGTGTGTAAAGAGGAAAAACATGACGTTTGAAGACATTACAGACTAATGCATAGACTGCTGGATTTAGACTGAAGAAAATATGAGTTCAAAAGCTTCCTTTTTTCAATTTCTACCTGTATGATTCTTTTTTTTTTCAGGCAATGGGGGTTAAGTGACTTGCCCAGGGTCACACAGCTAGTAAGTGTCAAGTGTCTGAGGCCGTATTTGAACTCAGGTACTCCTGAATCCAGGGCCAGTGCTTTAACCACTGTGCCATCTAGCTGCCCCCTTCTACCTGTATGATTCTTAAATAAGTTACTGAAACTCTTTTGTTTATTTCATCATTGAAAAAGGGAACTCCCGAGTGAGGAAGTTCCTTCTACAAATATAGGTTATTATATTCTCTTCAATTTAAACTCTTACAAAAAAGTTAGAATGCCAAATTTTACAATATTTGCCTAGTCAATATGTGTCAGAGACAGGATCAAAAACGATTCCTCATGTCTTCAATGCCAGCTTTCTATCCATTATGTCATTGTATTTCATATCTATATCTACATTCATGGGCCCTTAGGGTCTGTGAAACACCTTCTTCATAATAAGCCAGTGAATTAGCTATTGCAAATATTATTATCTCTATTTTACAAATGAGGAAATTTAGGCTGAGAGTGATTAAGTTGCTTACCTAAGTACATGCAACTACCAAGTGTCAGGGTCAGGATATAAGCCCAGTTCTATTCCTAAATCTTAACTACTAGTCTTTTCCACTATTCATAGTTAACAATTCACACAGAAATTTGGTGGGGCATACATTAGAATTAAGAAATTGGGGCAGCTAGGTGGCACAGTGGATAGAGCACTGGCCTTGGATTCAGGAGGACCTGAGTTCAAATCCAGCCACAGATACTTAACACTTACTATCTGTGTGACCCTGGGCAAGTCACTTAACCCCAATTGCCTCACGAAAAAAAAATTAAATCCTCCCATGTACCCCTCTAAACAAGTAGAAAACTACCTCAGAATTGGTCTAGGAACAAGAAAGCAGTTTACCAGCATAGCAGGAAAAATGAATCTCACTGGGGTGGGAGGAAAGAAAGGTCTAAGAGCAGCAGCAGCCAGCCTCACAGCAGGGAACCTGAAACAAGGGTCCAAAGGTAGGGCAATGCACCAGTGAGGCCCCACCCTCCTGTACACCAGCAGCCTCCTATGGAAGTGAATAGTCTATGCAATACAGCAAGGTACAACCCCAGCACAAGCTATCAGCAAAGCTTTGACTCCATTGCTGATCAGTGGTGAAGCCCAGCCCCAGGGATAGTCAACAGCTAGATCCTGCCCCTGAGGCCTACCAGGAAAGATACCTTGTTTCTATAGCAACCCAGCAGCAAGGCTCTTCTCCTGAAGCAGGACAGCAGCTAAACCCCACACCCAGGGGAGGCCAACAGGGATGATTCACCCTCCCAGTACAAGTCAAGATGGAAGCTTACCCTCCAGAGAAAGCAAGCAGCTAAGCCCTGAAGTCCAGTGAAAGCCAACAGGGAAACCCAGAGCTCTAGAACAAAAAGAATCAACAGTGCAGGGTGAGAGGAGAACTCTCACATAAAAACCTCAAGTCACAAAGAAGGAAGACAATGAGCAAAAAACAAAACAAGAGGAAAGAGCTTGACGACAGAACAGTACCATGGTGAAAGGGAAGATCAAGGCATAAACTTAAAACAGAAAAATAGTGTCAAAATGACTACATGAGGAGCCTCAAAGAAAAATAAAATTTTTTTTCATGCCCCAAAAGAATTCATAGAAGAGCTCAAAAAGGATTTTCAAAAGCAAATTAGAGAAGTAGAAGAAAAATTGGGAAAAGAAATCAGAGCAATGAAAGAGAATCATGAACAAAAGAGTCAACATCATGGGAGAAGATATACAAAATTTACCAAGGAAAATAAATCCCCCCAATAATAGAATTGTCCAAAGGAAAAACTATGTACAAAATTCACTGAAGAAAATAATTCCTCAAAAATTAGAATTGAACAGGTAAGAACTAATGACTCTATGCAATATCAAGATATGATAAAATCGGGGCAGCTAGGTGGCACAGTGGATAAAGCACCGGCCCTGGATTCAGGAGGACCTGAGTTCTAATCTGACCTCAGACACTTGACACTTCCTACCTGTGTGACCCTGGGCAAGTCCCTTAACCCTCATTGCCCAGCAAAAAAAAAAAAAAAGGATGATAAAACAAAAATTTTAAAAGTAAAAAATAGAAGAAAATGTGAAATTTCTCATTGGAAAAACACTGACCTAGGAATTATTGGACAACCTGAAAGACAAAGGAAAAAAAATTTTGGAAAACATATTTCAAGAAATTATCAAAGAAAAGTGACCTGATATATTAGAACCAGAGGGCAAAATAGAAAGTATAATATAAATGGGAATGGGAACTCACTCACCTATAAAATGGAATTAGATAACAGAATGGATTAAAAACCAGAACGCTGTAATATGTTATTTACAAGAAACAGGGAAAACGTAAGGAGCTAGAGCAGATTCTATTATATGTCAACTAAAGCAGAGAAAGTAAGGACAATTGAAAATCAAACGGATGCCCACCAACTGAGTAATGGCTAAAACATCTGTGGTATATGATTGTAATAGGACATTATTTTGCTATAAGAAGTGATGAGCAGTATGATTTCAGAAAAAAAAACTAGAAAAAAACTTACATGAACTGGTGCATAGTGAAGTGAACAGAATGTGGAGAATGTCTTACACAGTAACAGCAATATTTTTCAGTGAAGAACTGTGAATGACTTAGCTATTCTCAACAATACAATGATCTAAGACAATCCCAAAGGACTAATAACGAAGCATACTATCCACCTCCAGAGAAAGAACGAATATTGTCTGAATGCAGACAAGCATGCTCTTTTTCACGTTCTTCTTTTATTTGAGAGTTCTTGTACAAAATTACTAATATGAAAATATTTTACATAATTGTATATGTATAACCTATATCTAATTGCTTTACTAATTGCAAGGAAGGAGGAAGAGAAGGAGGGAGGGCAGGATAAAATTTGGAACATAAATTTTAAATAGAATGTTAAAAATCGGGGGAAATCCTATTTTCCCATTAATTTACTCCATTAAAATTTGGGATTGCTTTTAAGAATTTCACTTCTAATGGATCCTGAATGGACAAGGTTGCACAATGGATAGAACACCAGACCTGGAGTCAGGAAGACTCATCTTCCTCAGTTCAAATCTGGGTTCAGAAACTTACTAGGTCTAAGACCTTGGGCAAGGCATGTAACACTCTGTCTCAATTTCCTCATCTGTAAAATGAGCTGGAGTGGCAAACTACGCCAGTTTCTTTACCATGGAAACATCTAATGGAGTCATGAATAGTCAGACATGAAGAGTTGTCTTTGGAGTATCTTGGCTACTTTTCATGCTTAACTCTTGGAAGAAAGGCAAACCAGCATTAAAATCCAATGAAGGAAATTGATATTTAAAGGAATCGATTGAGAAAAATTCCTAATAATCAGAACTATTACAACGTGCAATGGTAGTTAACAGGTTCACTTTAACTTTTCAGGGAAAGGCAGGATCACCATTTTTGGGTGGGTTAGAATGTCGGAGATAGGATTTTTGTTCAGTTACAGGTTGGACAATCTGAGGCTCCTTATAATTCTAATATTATCTGGTTCTTTGGTAAATTCAACAATTCTTTTAGTCTGTGGATAATCATTCCCTAATGAAACATTATATCTATGTTAGATTTACTTCAAATGTACATGAATACAATTTATAGCCTGAATTTTCTACCTTTCTATTTTAATCAGAAATGTATAGAATGTTAGAGCCAGAAAGAACTTCAACATCCTCAAGTCCAATTCCTTAATTTTACAGATGAGAAAAGAGTTTCAGAGAAATCAAGAGAGTTATCCAAGACTGTATAGTGTTTAAGGGGTTTAACTATGAGTAGAGACCAGGTCTGCTTGACTCAAACTCTCTCCAAAGCTATTTATACTATATTTGTTCCAAATGATTGTAACTTTGAAAATAGTGAGGTATTGTAAAACTTCCCAGAGTTCCACACTGCTGTTCTGACTTCATTATCCATTAAGTTTCTCATAGACATCCTTATCATGTAAGAACATAGAAACCGGCTGTGGAGTAAAGGGAATAAAATAAAAGAGAAAACTTGATTTTATGTTCATTTTCTCCTTTCTGCTTACACTAGTTTAGGCCTTTATACTTCACACCTAGACTGTTGCATTAAACTTCTAACTGGTCTCACTGCTTTCTATTACTCTTCTTCTATGGTGGCCCAGATAGCACGTCTTGAATTCTGGATTGTTAACTCATGTACTTAATTAAGTCAGGAACAAACTTATTAGCTTCTATGTCTGGCCAAGAATTTATCAGTGAGTCTTTCCTTGAAATAACGGATGACATTTCTAATTTTCCCTAAATCCTATTTTGTAGTCAGACTTCTACATCCTCTTTTTCATATGTATAATCTTTCTAGAAGTCTATTATCTCTTTGCAGGTGTATAGATAACTATAATAATATAATTATCTTATATTTAATTAAATATCCCATATGTAGTTAACTTCCATAATCTAATGTTGCATGCTGCTGTGCTGCATTTTGAATGTATGTATGTATGTATGTATGTGTATGTGTTTATGTATATAATGTGTCTCTAGGTGAAAATATGATTATACATTTATAGTTTTCATACATAGAGCTATGAAATACATATAGATGTATAATTTACAGAGATGTATATAGATATAGATTTATATGCAAATACATATGCATATATGCAGGGGCAGCTAGGTGGCATGGTGGATAGAACACCAGGCCCGGGGTTAGAAAACTCTCTTCTTCCTGAATTCAAATCTGGGCTCAGACACTAACTAGCTATATGACTTTGAGCAAGTCACTTAATCCTGCTTGCCTTGATTTCCTCATCTGTAAAATGAACTGTAGAAGGAAATGGTAAACCACTCCAGTATCTTTGCCAAGCAAACCCCAAATGTGGTCACAAGACAGACATGACTGAAAACAACAACAACCTTGGAGATTATCTATTCCAGGGATTCATAACCTGGGATTTAAAAACTGGGCTCTATGTCAGTGGCAGTTAGATGGCACAGTGGATAGAGTGCTGGGCCTGCACTCAAGAAAACCTGATTTCAAATTTGATTTAATACACTATCTGTGTGACCCTGGGCAGGTCACTTAACCTGTTTGCCTTAATCCATTAGAGAGGAAATAGCAAATCACCCAAGTATCTTTGCAAAGAAAACCCCATGGACAGTATAGTTCATGGGGTTATGGAGAGTAAGTCACAACTGATTGACTGAACAACAAAATTTATATATATATATATATATATATATATATATATATATATATACATATATATATATATATACACACACACACACACACACACATAGAGTGCATACATGCATAAATGCATATATATATATATATTTATATATATATTTATATATACATATATGTATACACACACACATTCCTGTATCCTTCTCTTATCCCACCACATGAAAATAATCTCTTCCTTTCCAGAGGGACTTTGAAACCTTTTTCTGGTTTTCTTTAACTTTTATCATATTCTGCATTGTATCATTTTGATTGCAGTTTTATCTTCACACCTCCAATCCCCATAACCTCACATTCACTAAAAACCGAGGTTGTGGTTTTCACTCTTGTATATTTTACTCTTAGAATGACTGCTACATCATAAACTCAATAAATGTTTGCTGAATTAAACTGAATTGCAGTAAAACATCAATTTGAGAACTAAACTTCTTTTATTGGATAATTTTGTTATTTGCCTACTTTGTAGCTCTCCATCCTAGCTCTGTGACCATTCCACTTCAACATTCCCAGACATATGACATTTGTTAATTCACAGTACCATCTACACAGAGCTGGAAAGAACCCCAGAGCCCATCTAGGCCAACCTTTTTTTTTTTTTTTTTTTACAGAGAAGAAAGATTAAAGATCCATGTGGTTAAATGACTTGCCCAAGGCCACAAAGATAAAAAAGCTAATAATTGCAAGGGATGAATTTGAGCTCAGGTCATCTTAATCCAATCATTGCTCTTTCCTCCATACTTTGCTCTCTCTCTCTCTCTCTCTCTCTCTCTCTCTCTCCAAACACACAAATTCATATATGCATATATAATAGATAAGGGTATTTGTAATTATAGATATATACATTTATAGAGCCATAACTATTTCCCTCTATTTGTTTTCGTTGTTCAGTTATTCAGTCACGTCCAACTCTTACTGACCTCAAGAATGCTAGGTCCTTTTGTTCTCCATACTTGTTCATGAGACTTTCTTGGCAAAGATTCTGCAATGGTTTGCCATTTCCTTTTCCAATGGATCACCTTTTATCAGAATTCTCTACTATGACCTGTCTATCTTGGGGAACCCTGCATAGCATAGCACATAGTTTCATTGAACTATGTGAACTCCTCCGCCACAACAAGGCAGTAATTCAGGAAGGGTTATATATAGAGGGATAGTTACAGATATAAATTTATAGAAGTATGTGTATTTATCTTTATTCAAAAAATCATATTGAATTTCATTCATTGAAGTCCATATACATATTGAATTCCATTTCATTGGAGTTTACTGGGTTGTTGTTTTTTTTTTTTTTCATCAGAGTTGAAAAAACTAAACTGGAAGTCAGGATATCAAAAATAATTCATTATCCATTTATGAAGTATTTACTGTTTGATGATCAATTTGCCAACCTCTGAGTATACAAATACAAAAATGAAATAATCCCTGCCTTCAGGGAACTTATATTCTATGGGGGAAATCTACAGGTGAAAATATAAGTAATATGAAATATAAAGACAATAAATGCAAAGTAATTTGGGAGTGGTAGTCTTTAAAAATAGGGCATTCAGGAAAGACCTCATGTAAGAGGTGTCCTTTCAGACAAGCTTTAAAGTCAATGTAGAATTTTAAAAGGCAGAGTCAAGGAGGGAGTGCATTTAAAACATAGGGAACAGTAGCCTATGCAAAGGCATGAACATAGGAGGTAAAATGTCATCTATAGGAGGCAGCAAGTAGGCCAAGTTGGCTGAAATTTAGAGAGTGTAAACCAGTATGATATCCCAGACAGGAAGGTGGACTAGCATAATCCCTAGTTTTATCTGTGCCAGGATTTTACTGTGTGAACTTTGAGAAGTCACTTCCCCTCTTTATAATAGTTTCTTCATAAGCAAAATGAAAGAAATTGATTTAATTTTCTATAAATTCCCTTCCAGATTGAATCTATGGGTCTGTCACTAACTTGATAGGCGACCTCTAATGTGTCATGCATATCTCTGGTTACTTGTCTTTAAAATTGGTGGGGTGGTGGTTAGGGGACATCAGGACATTGTACTGATAACCTAAGTTAAGAATTATGAAACTACTTTGAAAACTACAAAAGTCTATACAAGTCTAAGTTGTTACTGGCAAAATAATCATTGCCTGATGGAATTGTTCCTGATTGGAAATCCTAAAGCTTATTGAATAGAGAGAGCACATCTCTGAGCCAAGAAGTTTTAAGCCCTGAATCTGACAATATTATTACTTGGCCTTGGGCAAGTTACTTAACTCCTCAGTACCCCAGGTACCTTTCTAAGAAAATAAGCTGTAGAACAGTTCCTGACCTGTGCTAGTGGATGGAATTTCTTTCTTGGGAGCTCTCTATAGCAACAAAATATTAGATACACACATTCTCTCTCTCTCTCTCTCTCTCTCTCTCTCTCTCTCTCTCTCTCTCTCTCTCTCTCTCTCTCCCACACACACACACACACACACACACACACCCCATATATTTGAGAGATATACATTAATGTAGTAATGAATAACAATTTTTTCACATGGTAAACCAATGGCTTCCAATATTAGCTTTATATACATATGTGGTATATAAATGATGTATTTGGGGAAGGAAATCTAATAATCATCCTTCTTGGGTTTTTCAGAACACATTTTCCTACTAGGGAGGTTTTAGTCCTTTATAAATATCACTGTAATGGCTTTCAGTCGAGCAGATTGTGCCTTCTGAATTAACTTCTGAATTAGGATTTTTTTCCCCAATAATAAATAAGTTGTAATGTGATGGATTCCAATGGGGCTGCATTCCATTCTGTGCCAATTTATTCTAGAGGTATATGAAGTGTGTCATTCCTCTTTCTAAGCAGAGCTGATGCTATTCCATACAGCCTATCTCAGGGCTTTTAAATCCGGGGGGAAATTATATTTTAACTTACTTAAGGAAAAAAAGCAGCATGGCTTGACACTGAGGATTAACTGCTCCTACATAAGTTAATTTATTTTAAAGATGGGATACTTTCTGGATATTGATTCGGATGGTTTGGCTTTATGGCTCATATATTACAGGCACACTCGGTGAGCATTATGCAAATGCGAGCCTGAAAATTAATATGTTAAGAATATTCATGAAACAAGAAGGAAAGTACTAATTGCTCTGATAATCTGGAGTTTTTCACATGTAAAAAATGAGATTTCAGGAGAATCAGGCTGGTTTCTAGAATGGTCCTGAATAATCAAAGTAACCTATCAAGTTTTTAAATACATTCTTGAATGACTTTTAAACTCCCTTGTATGCTTTTCAAGCACCTTAGGAGAATAGGGTGGCAGGACAGAAGAAGAGCTGTTCATCCTTTCAAATTGATGTAGATTTTTTAAAAAGAATGATAATTCTTCTATCTTTTTCAAAAATATACATGGAAAAAGGGTTTGCATTTCTTTAGTCAATAATTCACTCAACTTTCTTCAAGCACTTATTAAGCTCCTTCTGAGGCATTATGTTCCTACCTGAGGATAGTTGGATATGAGAATGAATAAGAAAGATTCTACCATGTTGAAACAATAGAGAGTAGGCGAGGTCAGGTCATTTTACAAGGGAACATAAGGAATTCAGGCTGCTCAGGTCTCTGAACAAGTTTCTATCTACCAAGAGGAAAGAAGTATTATTGGAAAATGAACTGATACAAGTCAGTTTAGGCATATTCTTAGAAGTCAAATTGCTAACAAGGGCTGTGATGAAAATGCCCATGCCCATTGACAGTCTGACCTTACTGTGAAGCTTCATTTGTTTCTTGAAGAATAGAGGAGTCAGCTACTGAACATTTTATTGATTCCAGGCTAATAGAGTATATACTTAATTCTATCAAATACTTCCATCTGCTTTATCTTTATAAATAATCAATTGAATATTTATAATGTATTTACCCTATGTAAATTAAACTGTGCAAAAATGGGGATAGGAATAGGATCTTCTTTAGCTAGATATAGCCACTATATCATATCAACTATCTGGAATATAGCTGAGCACTAGGTAAAACAAAAAAGAGCTAGCTTGCTAGTAAAATGATAGATGAATAGGCAGATAGGTAGAGAGATAAACAATTCTATACTTAGTTGCGATATTTACCATAAAATCCATTCATTAAAATTTATTCATGTTACTCACAAGGAAGCTTCTTTTATATTTATATAGACATTGTTTCTCCCGTTTTTACTCACAGTTGTGACAATCTGATTTATTTGATTCCTAACCCATGGAAGATTATGAATGAACAGTTAGAAGTGGGATCAGGAAATGCTACAGGCTGGTTCACCCCAACATTAAAAATAAGGGCAAAAAGCATGATGGGACTCTATCAAAGGTTGATTAAATCACTGACATTCAATTCATTTATACTCACTATGGTGACTGTGAATCATCGAAAAAAGGCTATATTATATTGAGTTTGCTCTGTTTGAGAATATAGGAAATGGCTGAATGCAATTAAGAAAAATTCTCATCCAAAGTGGTTGAAAGGAGAAGGGGGAGTGGTAAAAAAGTTTTCTTGAAATATGGAAAGAACTTGACTTTTCAAAATTTTTCATTCAATGGAGGTTCTATATAGCCAAGGTTTTCTGGTATAAAAGATTCAAAGAGGTCATGATCTACTTGTTTTGAAAGATAAGATATAAATACATGAAACAAAAGAGAAAAGCACAAATCAATCTGTATAAAAAGAATGCTATATTTGATATCAGAGGACCAGGGGTTGAATTGTATCTCTACCATCCATCAGTTGTATGGCATTGATCAAGTCACATAAACTTTCTGAGGTTCCATTTCCTTATCTGAAAAATAAGGAGGTTGTACTACAGACCTCTAAGCTTAAAAAAAAAAAAGTCCAGGTGAAAGGAACAGATTGGAGAAAAGGTGAGGGAAATATTCTTTAGAATTAGCATGGTGCTTAGCACAGAGTAGGGACTTAAAAGCATATTGGATTGGACAGCTAACAAATTAGAAATGGTGGTGAATCTGAATAAAAGATATTTTAAGGTTTCTGTTATAGAGATTGCTGATGCCATCAATAGAAACAGAAGAATAAAGAGCAGGATTTGTTGGTTTTTTTTTTTTCTTTACTGAGGAGGAGGAAGATAATGCATTTAGCTGAATTCTTCTTGGATTTGCGCATGTACTCATTTTTGATTCCTAGAATGTAAATAAAATATAATCCCCTTAAAGACTAGGAAACATGTTTATTGAACTGAATCAACACAAATAAATTTAGTAATTATAATAGCAGTTCGCATATTTAATACTTTAGGGTTTTTAAGCACATTATATCACCTCATCTGATCCTCACATCAACCTTGTGAGGAGGGTGTTATTAATATCCTTATCATTGAAGAAACTGAGATTCAAAGATATTTAGTAACATGCAGGATCACAAAACTAATAAATGTCTGTGACAGAATTTGAACTCAGTTCTTCCTGACTCCAAATCATGCACTCTATCAACTAGACTATACTGCCTCTATCATTTTAATATGTCATGGAAACTCAGATACCTATATGGATTCCTGAACTCAAAAATGTGGCTATTCCATTTGAAAATTCAGATGACCATCTAACCATGAGCATGGTTATGCATAACTATTCACTTCTTATTTATCTCCTCCATAAGTTTGCCACAAGTAGTCCATCCAATATTCAGGGTCGATCTTCACATTCTCCACATATTGCAAAGATTCATTGGACTGCATAGCAAAATCATTCTCACCATGTGACCTTTTTGAAATAAGCATTTCCTTGATAACACACTTATTTGCATTACTCCTCAAAAATCTTTCATTGTGTTGTGTTGTTGCCCAATCATTTGTCTTCCTATTACATTCTGTTTAATATTCACCTTTTAATTCTTTGGAGACTATAGTGTTCCATGACTCCTGACTACAAAATGACACTGGTAGAATACTGTGTGGCTATTAGTGCAACATGTGGACTGTTCATCTGTTGTCCCTTGAAAGTTATGTAGCAAAAAAAAAAAAAAAGAAAAGAAAAAGAAAAAGAAAGTTATGGGCAGTAAAAAAACAAAACCCAGAACAGCCTACTACACATAAGAACAGAGTGAGACTATTTCTCTGAAAAAGAGGGCAATTCCGAGAACCTACTGATCAGGCTGAACAGCTCAGCGTGAAGTCCAGACCCAGCCAGGGACAGTGCTTCCAGCCCATGTCAGAGTCTTCAGCACCAGCAGCTTCTGAGGCTCTAATCATGAACTGGTGAGGGGGTTTGGCAGTAGGCCAGGGTGAACTGGAGGCAGTATATGCTGGAATTGGGGCAAAGTGCCCTGAGTCTGAACCAGTGGGCTGAATCGAGTGGTGGTGCCCTAGTGGGGGAGTGACAAAGCATGCCAAGCTTCTGACCATAGAGAAACAAAGTTCAATCAGACTTCTGTTTCTGGGTAAAAGAGAAAGTGGCAGAGTTTAATCACAGGCCAGGCAGACTGAGAAGAAGCCCAATCACCCCCTGGGCCATGCTGTAGCATGAACAATGTATCCTGGAAGCAGTGCTACATTTTAAGAAGGAGGTAAAGTCAAGATATAGTAAGCCAGGATGAGTAGGCAGAGAAAGCAGAAGATCATCGACAACTTCTTTGGCAGAAAGGTAGACCACAATACAACCTCAGAAGAAGATAATAACAGGGTGAAAATTCCAACATCCAAAGCTTCCAAGAAAAATATGAACTGGTCTCAGGCCAGGGAAGCTCTCAAAAGGGCCTTTGAAGAGAAAGTAGAAGAGATAGAAAGATGTAGAGAAAGAGAGGAAAGAATGGAAAGAGAAATGAGAGTGATGTAGGAGAGTCATGAGAAAAAAGTCAACAGTTTGAAAAGTCAAATGGAAAAAGAGATAAAAAATTGTCTGATGAAAATAATTGCCTGAGAATTAGGATTGAACAAATGGAAGCTAGTGACCTTAGGAGAAACCAAACCACAGTAAAGCAAATCCAATTGAATGAAAAAAATAGAGGGCAATGTGAAATATATCCTTGAAAAAAACAGCTGACCTGGAAAATAAAACTAGGAGAGAGAATTTGAAAATCATTGGACTACCTGAAAATCATGACCAAAACAACAGCTTAGACACCATCCTCCAAGAGATTGTGAGGGAAAATTGCCCTGATATTCTAGAAGCAGAAGCTAAAATAGAAATTGAAAGAATCCACCAATCACCTCCTGAAAGAGATCCCAAAAAGAAAACCAACAGGAATATTATAACCAAATTCCAGAACTCACAGGTCAAGGAGAAATATTGCAGACAGCTAGAAAAAAGGAATTCAAATACTGTGGAGCTCCAATAAGGATAAAGCAAGATCTGGCAGCTTCTACATTAAAGGACTGGAGGGCATGGAATATGATATTCTAGAGGGCAAAGGAACTGGGACTACAGCCAAAAATCACGTACCCAGCATCATCTTTCAGAGGCAAAAATGAAATTTCAATGAGAAAGACGACTTTCAAGCATTTGCTATGAAAAGACCTGAACTGAATAGAAAATTTGACTTTCCAGGCAGCTAGGTGATGCAGTGGATAAAGCACAGGCTCTGGATTCAGGAGGACCTGAGTTCAAATCCAGCCTCAGACACTTGACACTTACTAGCTGTGTGATTCTGGGCAAGTCACTTGACCTTCATTGCCCCACAAAAGAAAAAGAGAAAATTTGACTTTCAAATACAAGACCCTGGGGAAGCATAAAAAGGTAAACAGGAAAAATTCTTCATGAGGGATATTAAAAGATCAAACTGTTTATATTCCTACATGGGAAGATAATACTTCAAACTCATAAGAACTATCACAGTAAGGAATTCAAAGAGGACACAGGTCTGAACTGAATATGAAGTGATGATATCTGTAAAGCATTTATGTTTTGTTCTTTGTGGAGAAGACAGGGTGGGGTGTCTTATGTCTGGGGCCAGATTTGGGCTTGGGGCCTCCTGGGTCCAGGGCTGGTGCATTGTCCACTGTGCCACCTAACTAACCCATGATGACATCTTTAAAATAGGGTTGAGGTGGAGGAGGAACAGACTGGGGGAGGGGGAAGAGGAGAGATGGGGTGGGGAGAGGTAGTTCACATGAAAGAAAAAAGAAAAAACCTTATGGAGGGGAGAGGAAGAGAGGGAAGTGATTGGGGAGTGAGTGAACCTTAATATCATCAGAATTGGCTCAAAGATGGACTAACATACATACTCAAGTAGGTATATTAATATATTTTTGCCCTGAGGGAGGGGAAGGAGATGGGGAGGAGAGGGGGAGAAGGGAAGGAGGAAAGGGAAGATTGGGGGAGAGAGCAGTAAAAAGCAAAACACTTTCGAGGAAGGTGAAGATGTTCTGCATTACTGCACAAGTATGTCATATTGAATAGCAATTCATTTCATAAGGAGAGTTGAGGAGGGAGGGAGGGAGGAAGAAAATTTAGAACATAGAATTAGCTCAAAGACCTTAATCTCATCAAACTGGGCTCATAGAGGGAATAACATTCATACCCATTTGGGAGGAATAATCTATTTAACCCTACAGGAAAGTAGGAGGGGAAGAGGATAAGGAAGGAAGGGTGAAAAAAAGGGAGTGCAGAGTAGGGGAGGGGACAGTGAGAAGTAAAACACTTTTGATGTGGAATAAGTTAAAAGAAGATAGAAAACAGAGTAAATATCATGGGAAGGGAATAGGATGGAGGGAAATATTTATGATGATTGATTAAATGGTACCTACCTTGCTGGTCTATTATGAAGAAAATTCTCTGTCAAGTTTAAAGTATTATATACAGGTTATGATGAACAGGATAGTATCAGAAAAACCTGGAAAGACCTACATGAACTGAAGTAGAGTGAAATGTCCTGTATACAAAATAACAGCAATAGTGTAAGATGATCTGCTGGGAAGAATGTGGTTATTTTCAGCAAGGCAATGATCCAATATAACCCTGAAGGACTTATGAAAATTGCAACCCATCTACAGAGAAAGAACTGATAGTATCTGAAAACAGATGGAAACACATTTATTTTCCATTTGTTTTCTCCTCTTTGACAATTCCTCAATCTGAAGTTTTGGGATTTTTTTACTGTTTTCTCTCACAACCTAGCTAATGTGGGAATGTTTTCCATGACTACTCATGTATAACTTATTTTGAAATGTTTGAATTCTAGTGGGTGGGGAGTGGGAATGGAGGAGGAAGAGAAGTTGGAACACAAAGTTTTTTTAAAAATTGATGTTAAAATCTGTTTTTACATATGTTTTGAATAATAAAATTCTAATCAATTAAAAAAAAAGAAAGAGAGTTATGTAGCAAAGGCATTTAAAAATATCTCTTGGAATCCAAGGGGAGGAATAAAATTCCAGGGGAAAAATACACATATATTCATGTGTGTATGTATGTATGCATATATGCCTGTATATATGATATATGTGTATACATATATGTGTGTGTATATTCACATATGCATATATGTGTTTATGTAAGTATACTTAATGCATGCATTGAACATATTAAGATCTAAGATTATTAAGATTTCTTTCCTTCCTTCCTTCCTTCCTTCCTCCCTCTTTCCCTTCTTTCTTCCCTTCTTTTCCTCCTTCCTTCCTCCATCAGGCATTTAGAAAAGATAAATAGAAAAGATAATGAGATACATCTCCTGGAGGCCAAAGAGAAGAGCAGAATTCCAGAACTATGAAAGTTATAAGTAGAATTTCTTTAGAGGAATTATCAGGGCCAATTACAGATTTTCCCCTCAAGGAACATGGGGGAAAGCAGTAGAAAGTGGAAGATAGTAACAGGAACCAGTGAAAAAAAGTCTATCTAGACCTATAATATCAGTAGGGAGTTTGCGAGATGAAGGTTACATTTGAAAAGCATTTGGCTCTTCCTGGTAACATATGATACCTGAAATTACTAATACTGATGTGTGATGGTTCTCAGTATAAAAGTTTTTCCTCAAAACTTTAATTATAGTTTGGTTCATCACCATCTCCCATTCTGTAATATAACACAAATCATAGGAATTTTCTATATGCAAACTCACTTTTTATTCCACAAACACGGCTGTCTTTTTTATATGTAATGATTTATGTAGTCACTTTAAGATGTAGTAGACATGCTGAAAGCAAAAAATAAAATAAATGCTTTACGTTGTTAACATTTTAAAGGGGAGAACTGGCATTATTCAGTCTTCAAGGTGACAATTCACAGTGCTTAACAATTTCAGTCTCTTTATTGTTTTTTATTATACAGCATTTTTAATGTTTTAATAAAAAATAAAGAGTATATAGAACTATTAGGTAGAATAGGAGAGGAAGTGTTGAGTATTGGAATGATTGGAATGATGCCACCTGCTGGAGAGCGACTGTAGGAAAGCTCTGCCATGAGGAGAAAGTATCTGAGGGCAATCCATGTTGTCAGTTCCTTGGCATCAGGAAGTGACATTTGCTCGTGGGTGCTGTTCATCAAAGCTTCCAGCCAATCAACTTGAGGAGCCTCCCATTTCTGGGAGGAGGACATAAAGTAGGAAGCAGATGCTGGTGGAGGGATTCTTTCTCTTTTGGTTCCTGACCTTACCATGGCAGGACAGATGATGGGGTCTCTTAGAAATAGTTAGATTTTTACCTTTCTCTCTGATCCTAATGCTCTTTAATAAATGCTTAAATGCTTAAATACTCTTGCTAAAGCTTATAATTTATTGGCAACCACTCATTAGATTTTAGATAGTATAGCTAGAATTTTATCTGAGAATTTTAGAGTATAGCTAGAATTTTATCATGTATCTGAGAGAAAAGTATGATCTTCTATAACACTGTAAATTCAGCATAGTTTAGCTTTAAGTGTGCTCTCTTTACTTTCTCCACTAACACTCCTACCCCTGAAGCATGAAGACTTCCAAACAACTCATCTTTTCTGGTACTTGAGAAAAATTCTCATAGCCTACATCTCAAACAGTCAGTCAACAAATATTTATTAAATGTTTACTAAGTACCAAGCACTATGTTAGTCAATAAGTCAGTTAATAAATGAAGAGACAATGGAATGGAAAGAAGCCACTGAGGAATGTTCGAAGTAAAGGCATGCTAGAAGTAAAGTAGGAAAGGGCTAGACCCTAAAAATAGAAATCCTGGAAAGAACTTGTCAATGGGAGCAGGGGGCTACAGGGATGGAAGCACAAGAAGGCTGAGGATTAGAGTCAATGTAGAGGGATATAAAAATCATTTATTCCCCATCATTTTGACAATGAGGAACCTCATTTGCCTCATAATCCAGTGCTCCAAAGATATTTCTACTGTTGTAGTCTCTCAATATTGCTCCAAATCTGATAAACCCATTAACACAAAGCAAGTGGTAGTAATGTTGTTCCCTCATAATATGTAAAATGGTACAGCAGAAAGAATGCTGAATTTAAAGTCAGAGGACCTGGGTTTTAATTTACTGTCTTTTTTACATTGTGCTAATTCTTTCACTTCTGTGGGTTGCAGTTTCCTTATTCGTCAAACTAAGGGGTAACACAAAATGATTCTGGAGTTCATCCTTTCTCTAAGTAGTCCAAAAGAGAGAGAGAGAGAGAGAGAGAGAGAGAGAGAGAGAGAGAGAGAGAGAGAGAGAGAGAAACACAGAGAGACCACAGACAAAGTAGGAACTAAAAAAGAAACAGAGAGGGAGAAGGAAATGGAGAGGGAGAAGTTAACATTTATATTTTTAAAAAGGAAGACTAGGGACGGCAATGTGATTTGGATTTTATGAATTTATGGAAGGGATTTTGTGTCCAAAGAGAGTAAAACTTATACATGTTTGACATCATACTCTATAGATGACTATCAAAGCCTCTTACCACTGAGGTCTTCTCTGTTTAGCTCATACTGACTTTCTACCCCCTTTCCTTTAAAAGAAAATCAAAATCTTGGTTTCCTTTAGATATAGGAAAAAGGGCTTTTCCAGGGCATCACTTGATGACATATTTCCTTAGTATCTAATATATTTGACTAAAAGTCATTTCAAAGACATAATATAGGTGAGATTAAAGAGAATTATGTTTCTCAATAGAAGTTAAAACACCCAGAACAGACATTTAAAATGTTTTGAAATGGATTTCCAATGCTAAGATGGCACAAGGCACAAAAAGAGGCACAAAAATGAGTGAAAAAAAATCTTGACTATAGCTCCTAAGGTGATAGGGAAAATGAAGGTATAAACATAGTGGAGAAAGAAAGAAAGAAAGAAAGAAAGAAAGAAAGAAAGAAAGAAAGAAAGAAAGAAAGAAAGAAAGAAAGAAAGAAAGAAAGAAAGAAAGGAAACTGTAAGAAGTTCAATAAGGTTAAACTGTTTATATGTCTATATGACAAGACAATATTTTTAAGTCTTAACTTTATTATAAGAGCATTTTAAAGGAGTATATGCAGACAGATGATATGGTTTTAAGGTAACATTGAAGGAATGATAATATTTTGTAAGTATTAAGAACTTTTTCGGGCAGGTGGGGCTCATTAGCCTTGGCAGGCAACCCGCCTAGGGGAAGGAAACCCTGTTTTAAACCTCCGCTGCCTTGCGGCTGTACCCATATATGGGAAAGACTTCAGGAGTTAACCACGAGGAAAAATCAGGAGTTGGAGTCCCCTAGGCAGTTGGATGTTGGACATCACATTCCTCTGGCAACTCCTGAAGTGGCACTGGTGCCAAACTGTATTTGCTCTGCCTCTCCTTTGGATCCACCAATGTCACAGAGAGGGAAAACCTGCTGCATGGGCAACAGCTTGTTTTCCCTATTGATCTGCCCAAGCCAGCACCCTGGAGAGGACATTCCAGCTACTTCTCATGGGGTAGATACAACACAGGATGTGGCAGTTACCGGTTATAAGTCACTCAGGATCTACGGCTCCATATTGGACTGTACAGCCACACTGTGGCCTGTGGCTCTTCAAGGCACTGATCCATGGTCGTCCGTGACTGGTGGAGGCCTACTACTACTACTTAAGAACTTTATTATAAGAATAAATAATAGTATGTGTAGACAAAGGGTGTGATTATAAGGTGAGATTGATGGGACAAGACCTCAAAAAACAAAATAAAGGGGTTAGAAATAAATTTTTTGGAGGAGCAGCTAGGTGATGCAGTGGTAAAGCACCAGCCCTGGATTCAGGAGTACCTGAGTTCAAATCTGGCCTCAGATACTTGACACTTACCAGCTGTGTGACCCTGGGCAAGTCACTTAACCCTCATTGCCCTGCCAAATATATATATATATATATATATATATATATATATATATATATATATATATATATATATGTTATGGAAGAAAAAGGAGAGGTAAAATTGAATGGGATAAACTGTCCCACAAAAAAAGGCATGAAAGTACTATCAAAATGGAGGGGAAGACAGGGGGTGGGGGGAGGGCTGACAGGCAAAAATTAAACCTTACTCTCATCAAAATTTGCTCAAAGAGGGAATAACATAGACACTCAGTCGGATATGGAAATCTTACCCTATAGGGAAATTAAAAAAGGGATGGGGATAATAGAAGGGGTAGGGGGAAATGATACAAGGGAGGGACTATTAGGGAAGGCAGTGATCATAAGTAAAACACTTGTGAGGAGGCAATGTGTGGGTCCGAAGAGTGGAGGGATAAACAGGTGAAAAATAACATGGAGAAAAAAATCATCATAACTATAAATGAGAATGAGATGAACTCACCCATTAAATGGAAGCGGATAGCAGAATGCATTAAACACCAAAATCCTACAATATGTTGTTTACAAGAAACACATTTGAAACAGAGAGATAAACAATGTTAATGTAAGGGGCTGGAGCAGAATCTTTTATGCTTCACTGAAGCAAAGAAAGCAGGAATTGCAATCATGATTTCAGACAAAGCAAAAACTAAAATAGATCTAGTTAAAAGAGAAATAGAAGAAAACTATATATTCCTGAAAATTTTCATATACAATGAAGTCATATCAATATTTAACGTATATGCACCAAATGGTATAGCATCTAAAATTTTGAAGAAATTGAATGAGTTGAATTAGGGGAGGCAGAGCTAAGATAGCAGAGACAAGCCAGGGTGTTGCCTGAGCTCTCCCAAGTTACCCTCAAAAGCAACATTATATCAGGCATCTAAATGGATTCTGAAACTACAGAACCTATAAAAAGACAGAGAAACAAAATCTTCCAACTTAAGATAATTTAGAAGACTTCAGAAAAGGTTGATCTCACTTGGGCAAAATGGGAGCACATGGCACCTCAGCACAGTGCAGCATGGAGGGGGATGGGGCAAGTCAGCAGAACACTCTTGGCCACAGCAGAGCAACTGAAGCTCCTTGATCCTGGCTCAGCAAGCTGGTGGTACATCAGGCCAGTTGTGAGATCTGCCAGAACCAGCTAAGAGGGCATGCTGCCAGCTGGAGGGCAACCCATAGGACAGGCATGACTGGGTCTGGCCTTCCCAGCTACTGGAGCAAGCAAAGGGAGCAAGCCCAGGGTGGTGAGGAATCCACAAGCCATAGAGGCCTCAGAGTAGAAAGCCAGTGACACAGACACTATTACCCGGCACAATAAGGTTGAAACAGTTACTCTTATCAATGATCCTTGTGCCCCAGGAGCAGACCTCAACTTCAAAAAAATAAGCTACAGGGGCAGAGCCAAGATGGTGGTGGAGAGGGTGTGACTCCCCCAACTCCCAACAAATCCATCCCCTCACTCCCAAATAATTCCATTTAAAAAAAAAGGAAACCAAAGCAGCCTAACTCAAATAAGAACAGAGTGAGACTATTTTCCAGCCAGAAACAGCAATTGAAATCACCTTTTGACCAGTCTGAAAGAGGAATTCAGCTGTGGCCCAGACCCACCCCAGAGCAGATGTCTCTGAGTCTTCAGCACCAGTGTCCTCTTCTGAGGCTCTACTCATGGACCAGTGAGGGGGTTCGGCGGTTGGCCAAGATGAAGTGTCTATAGCCTCTGTTAGAACTGGGGTGAAGTGCCCTGGTTCTGAACCAGTGGGGCTAATTGAATGGTGGCGGCCCAATGGGGCAGGGGCACAGGCACACCAAACTCCCAACCATAGAGAACCAGATTTCAATCAGATATCTATTTCCAACTTCAGATGAGTCAACAAAGAAAACAGCAGAAAATAGCTTTGTGGGGGGAGGGGTAGACCAGAATACACCCTCAGAAGAAGATAATAACAAAGTCAAAGGTCCAACATCCAAAGCTTCCAAGAAAAAACATGAATTGCTCTCAGGCTGTGGAAGTGCTCAAAAGAGACTTTGAAGAGTATGTGGGAGAGAAAGAAGTAAGATTTAGAGAAAGGGAGAAAAGAATGGACAGAGAAATGAAAGCAATGCAGGAGAGTCATGAGAAAAATGTCAACAGCTTGAATAGTCAAATGGGAAAGGAGATAGAAAAACTTGATGACGAAAATAATTGCCTAATAATTAGGATTGAACAAATGGAAGCTAGTGACTTTCTGAGAAACCAAGACACAGTAAAGCAAATCCAATTGAAGGAAAAAATAGAAGGCAATATGAAATTGCCTTGGAAAAACAACTGTCCTGGAAAATAGATCCAGAAGAGATAATTTGAAAATCATTTGGTCTACCTGAAAACCATGATCAAAATAAGAGCCTAGACATCATCTTCCAAGAAATTGTAAGGGAAAATTGCCCTGATATTCTAGATGCAGAGGGTAAAATAGAAATTGAAAGAATCCACAGATCACCTCCAGTAAGAGACCCCAAAAGGAAAACTTACAGGAATATCAGAGCCACATTCCAGAGATCCCAGGTCAATGAGAAAATATTACAAACAGCTAGGAAAAAGGAATTCACATACTGTGGAACCACAGTCAGGATAACACAGGATTTAGTAGCTTCAACATTAAAGGACCAGAAGGTGTGGAATATGATATCCTGAACAACCTAAAATAACCTACCCAGCAAAACTGAGTATAATGTTTCAGGGGGAAAATGGGACTTCAATCAAAAAGTAGACTTCCAGGCATTTGTGATGAAAAGACCTAAAATGAACAGAAAATTTGACTTTCAAATACAATACACTAGAGAAGCATAAAAAGGTAAACAGGAAAAAGAAATCATGTGGGACATTAAAAGGTTAAACTGTTTACATTCTTACTTGAAAATATAATACTTCCAACTCATAAGAACTCTCACAGTATTAGGGCAGATGAAAGGAATATACATAGATAGAAGGCACAGGTATGAATTGAATATGAACAGATGATATCTGTAAAGAATTTGTCCATATTTTCTGTGGGGCAGGCAGGATGGGTCGGTTTATGTCTGGAGCTGGATTTGGGCTCAGGGCCTCCTAGATCCAGGGCTGATGCTTTGTCCACTGTATCACCTAGGATACCCATGATGACATCTTTAAAATAAAGTTAAGGGGGGGGGCAGCTAGATGGCGCAGTGGTTAAAGCGCTGGCCCTGGATTCAGGAGTACCCGAGTTCAAATCCAGCCTCAGACACTTAACACTTACTAGCTGTGTGACCCTGGGCAAGTCACTTAACCCCCATTACTCCGCAAAAACAAACAAACAAACAAACAAAAAAATAAAGTTAAGGGGGCAGCTAGGTGGCACAGTGGATAAAACCCTGGCCCTGGATTCAGGAGGACCTGAGTTCCAATCTGGCCTTAGACACTTGACACTTACTACCTGTGTGACTCTGGGAAAGTCACTTAACCCTCATTGCCCTGCCCCACCCCAAAAATAGATTTTAAAAAATAAATTTAAGGCATAATAGGAATGCACTGGAAGAAAGGGAAAAGGAGAAATGAAAGGGTGTAAAAACATTCACATAAAAGAAACAAGAAAAAGTTTATGGAGTGGAGGGGAAAATGGGGAAGGAGTGGGGTAGTGAGTGAGGCTTACTTTCATCAGAACTGGCTCAAAGAGGGAATAACATAAACACGTAAGTGGGTATAGTAATATAATTTGCCCTGAGGGAAAGTGGGAGGGGAAGGGGAAAAGGAAGGAAGGGAGGGCAGATTGGGGCAGGGGACAGTAAAAAGCAAAACACTTTTGAGGAGGGATAGGGTGAAAGAAGGTAGAAATTGGAGTAAATATGAAGGGGAGGGAATAAGATGGATCATGACATAGTTAGCAATAGTAACTGTGAAAGAAATAATGAGCAGGATGATATCAGAAGGACATATGAAAAATGTAAACCATCAATAGAGGAAAAAATTATGATATTTGAATATAGATTGAAGTATAATTTTATTTGTTAGTTCCTCTTTCTAAAGTTATTCAATTTTCTTTCACAACTTGACTAATGTGAAGATGCTTGGCATAACTGCACATGTATGAGTTATATTGAATTGCTTGATTCTGTAGGAAGGGTTGAGGAGGGAGAGAGGAAGAAAATTTAGAACACAAAGTTTTCAAAAAATCAATGTGAAGAAGTGATGAGCAAGCAGATTTCAGAGAAATCTGGAAGGACTGACTGAGATGATCAGAATCAGGAGAACATTGTACACAGTATCAACAACATTGTGTATTGATCAACTGTGATAGACTTATTAACTCTTCTCAGCAATACAGTGGTCCAAGATAGTTCCAAAGGACTCATGATGGAAAATGCTCTCCAAATCCAAAAAAAAAAAGCAAACAAACAAACAAAAAACCCCAAACTGTGGAATCTAGATATAGAGTGAATGATGCTATTTCTACTTTTTTTTGTTTTGTTTTCCTTTTTTGAGGTTTTTCCCTTTTGCTCTTATTTTTCTTTCACAGCATGGTTAAGGTGGAGATATGTTTAGTGTGATTGTACACATGTAACCTATATCATATTGCTTGCTGTCTTAGGGAGTGGGGAGGGAGGGACAACGGAAGGGAGGGAGAAAAATTTGAAACTAGAAATCCTATAAAAACCAATGTTGAACATGTAACTAAAAAAAATAAGCATAGCTTTCTAAAGACTGAATAAATAATATGTATTACGAACTTGCAAAAACAAAAAGAAGTTGATATCCGTGTTTCTCCCAAGATGGTGGCACTGAGATTGGGGTGACTATAGGAGACAACAGGGCTCCTTGCCTGCCCAAACTTCCCCCCACCCCCAACACACACAGCTGTCCTCTCCTCTCCACCCACCCATCCCCTCCACTGCTGCTGCCTCCTCTATCTCCACCTTCCCCCAAGGCTGGCTCCCCTGGGCACCCCGCATCCCAGCCCAGAGACCCCCTTGGGTGGTGGCAGCGCTTCTTCCTCCTCTGGCAAGCTAGGCATCACCATGAAGGTGGCAGGCAGAATCATTATGTTCTGGATCATCTTCATCATCAGCTATGTCACTGGCTACAATATCCACAAGTGCAAGTAGTGCTTGTCTGAATCTGCTGGACACCTTTACCAAGAGCTCTCTACCTACCCAGACACTTCTTACTTCCTGGCTCATACAACCGGGCCAGACTGGCCCCTGGGGGCACACACACCTATAGATATAGGTACACACACACACACACACACACACACACACACACACACACACACAAAGGCAGAGACAGTCTATTTTCTTTTTACAGGGAAAGAGAGAGCCACATACTGACAGACACTCAGGCACTGTACAGAAGAGATAGCCATACATGGAGACATGGATGGACACAGAAAAAGACAGACACTAACACACATATTTCTCTTCTCCCCTGCCCAAGGATAGAATTCCAGACTAAGCTGTCCACATCCCAGCCTTCCTCTGCTACATTCCACCTGAAGAGAGAGTTACTGAAGTCCAGGACTGTATCTCTCTCCCACCCAGCCCCTCCTTGGTTGCCCTGATCAGATTACCTCTCCTTTGGATCTGTGGCTTAACAGCCAAACGTTCAAGAAAGGTGGGAGAGGCCAGGGCACAGTTCACTCATCACCACAGCTTCTTGGGTTCCATTCCCCCCCCCCCTGACTACCACCACCACCCCTGCCCTTCCCCTGGTCATAAACTCTGATTTCAACAGAAATTTGTTGAGGGAGAGAAAAGCAGTGGCCCACTTGTTTCCAGCAAAATATTTTTTAAAAGAAGAAACATCATGTTTGGGAAAGAGGTACTTGGTTAAAAACCTGACTATCCCATTTATGTCATGTAAGCATGGGAAAGTTGGGAAAGTAACCATCTCTGGGCCTCTGTTCCCTCAACTCTAAAATGAGACCAGATTTTGAAGGTCCCTTCCATCTCTAAATCCATGCTTCTATGACAATGGTTCAACATGGAATCCTAGCAAAGCCAAAAATTTCTCATGGTCCCGGGGGTCAGCAGGGAAATTCATAGCCTTAATCCCCAGCCCCCCAGGGCCCAGGGTCTTTCCCAGACTCAGCCCCACAGCTGTGTCCCCTTTATGTGTGTGAGGGGCATCTTAGGCCTTCAGCTCTGGAGCTACTTTCAGAAGTATCCCCTCTAAAGTTAGTCCTTTGCCCCCTCCCCTGGATTTGCCCTCAATTGCTTCATTAAGTCCTAGGGAATAATAGCCCCTGGTCTACCCTGAAGGAAGAAAGCCCCATCAAATCTGAATTGGGGCCCTGATATTTCCAATGACCCCTGGACACAGGTGCCAGAAAGACTCTCAGAGCCAGGAGAAAGCAGCCCCCAAGCTGAGGAGGCTTCCCTCCTGATCCATGACCTCACCAAAGAGGCAGAGGCTGAGCCATGCAGGACTGGGGCATGCTGGGGGTTGATCCCCAGCCTCTATCCCGCCCCCCCCTTCTCGTGCCTTTCCAGAGAGGCAGAATAATATGAAGGAAAAAAATTCCTAGACTGGAAGGATTCTAATAAACAGCCAATTGTTGTGTGAAAATAAATAAATAAATAGAGAGATTAAAAAAAAAGTTGAATGAGTTATAGGAGGAAAGAGAGAATAAAACTGTTTTAGTGGGGGAACTTAAACTTCCTCTCTCAGAACTAGATAATCTAACTAAAAAATAAACAAGAAAGAAGTCAAGGAAATGAATAACATTCTGGAAAATTTAGATACAATATATTTCTGGAGAAAGTTGAATTGGAATAGAAAGGAATATACCTTCTTCTCAGCAGTACATGGGACCTACACAAAAACTGACCATGTGTTAGGGCATAAAAGCCTTGTAAACAGATGCAGAAATAGTAAACAAATCCTTTCCAGATCATAATACAATAAAATTACATTCAATAATGGACAATTGAAAGGGAGATTAAAATCAATTAGAAATGAATTGTTCTGATGCTAAAAAACAAGTGTATCAAAGAACAAATCATAGAAACAATCAATGATTTCATTAAAGAAAATGACAATGATGAGACAACATATCAGTATTTATGGGATGCAGCCAAAGCAGTACTTAGGAGAAATTTATATCCCTAACTGCTTAAAACAATAAATTAGAGAAAAAGCAGATTAATGAATTGGACATGCAATAAAAACAAAACAAAACAAACAAAAACCTAGAAAATGAAGAAATTAAAAATCCCAAGGAAACACCAAATTAGAAATCCTAAAATTCAACAGAGGGATTAATAAAATTGAAAGTAAGAAAACCATTGAATTAATAAATAAAACTAGAAGCTGGTTTTATGAAAAACAATAAAATACATAAATAATTGGTTAATTTGATCAAAAAATCAAAGAAGAAAACAGAATTAATAGTATCAAAAATGAAAGGGATGAATTCACCATCAATGAAGAGGAAATTGAGACAATTATTAAGAACTATTTTGTCCAATTATATGCCAATAAATTTGACAATCTAAATGAAATGGATGATTACCTAAAAAAATATAAGTTACACAGATGAACAGAAATAGAAATGAAATTCTTAAATAACCTAATTTTAGAAAAAAAATTGAATATGCCATCAATGAACTTCTGAAGAAAAATTCCCCAACACCACTTGGTTTCACAAGTGAATTCCACCAAACATTTAAAGAACAATGAATCCCAATACTATATAAATTTTTTTGAGAAAATGCCTTTATGACACAAATATGGTGCTAATACCCAAACCAGGAAGAGTCAAAACAGAAAAAAGAAAATTATAGACCAAGCTCACTAATGAATATTGATACAAAAAGTGTAAATAAAATACAAGCAAAAAGATTACACCAATATATCACAAGGATCATATAATATGACCAGGTGGGATTTATACCAGGAATGTAGAGCTGGTTCAACATTAGGAAAACTATCAGCATAATTGACCATATCAATAACAAAACTAACAGAATTTATATGAGTATCTCAATGTATGACTAAAAGCCTTTTGACAAAATACACCACCAATCCTATTAAAAACACTAGAGGGGCAGCTAGGTGGCACAGTGGATAGAGCACCGGCCCTGGAGTCAGGACTACCTGAGTTCAAATCCGGCCTCAGACACTTAACACTTACTAGCTGTGTGACCCTGGGCAAGTCACTTAACCCCAATTGCCTCACTAAAAAACAAAACAAAAACAAAAACAAAAACAAAAGAAACTAGAAAGCATAGGAATAAATGGAGCTTACCTTTAAATGATAAGTAATATTTATCTAAAACTATCAGCGAGCATTATCTGTAATGGAGGCAAGCTAGAAACCTAGCCAATCTAACTGACTCCCCCACAGGAAGGGGAGGGGACTTACTTAAAATTAAATAATGAATTCATGTTAAGGATGCCTGACTCAAAAGGAATGAAGAAACTAGAAAATGCCCCCTTCTGCCTCATTTCCTCCTGTAATTTACTCCCTGCTGGGGATGGAGCATCTCTTTCTCTCTCAGTTGGAGCTTAAACAGGGATGTCTCAGACACACCCTGGAATTAAGGTGTGGTGAAGTCTTTGAGACTGCATTGCAATGGTAATAATAAATAAATAGTGTGAGATGACAACTGAGCAAGTAATTAAAGTAGGTGTTGTCAATAGAAGGGAATATGTCCTCACTCCCCCAACAAAACAGGTAATTAAGCTGTCACAACATTTGAAAATAAGATTTGCAGCAGATAAGCCAAGAGATAATGAGAGATGATTATACTTTGCTTAATGTAAATGTTTAACTTTCATCAGATTAATTACTTGCTTTCTTCAGAAAGAAGTCAAATGATGAGCAAGTCATATGGGCAAGCCATATAGAGTCATTTTCATTTTTTCCAGTTGCAAAAAGGGATATTATTACATCATTCATGATTCTCCTGTTTCCCACTTCATGGTGTATCATAGAATCCTTTGAAGTCCTTGAAGATAAGACATTAATCTGAACCTGTAATGCTATAGTAGGTAAAAAACAATTTTAAAAAACTACATAACTCCAGAACTATGCCCATATACTCCCAACAATATTTTGATGGGCAAGGAGTTCCAACTGATTCTTGTTAAATCTCCTTTTTTCAGTTTTGGACTATCATTCCTTGCTATCCAAACAATTTTAAATATTGATTTTATTTCCCATAATGTTAATTATTCTTCCCTGCTTCATGAAGATAACAAAAGTGGAGGCAATCTGTTGCAAAGATCATTGGATTTGGTGTCAGAGGACCTTGGTCCAAATACTGACTCTGCCATTTATTACTTCTATGATCTGTGACAGATCACTTAATATCTCTAGTCCTCAGTTTCTTTCCTTGACCTCCCTAAAATTCAGTTTGCTCATTTATAAAATATAGATGATAATACCTGTGGGATATTCTCCATAAGCTTTTTATGGGGCTCACATGATCCTAGGAGAATAAATTTAAACTTGGGTGGTCCTATAGAGCCCAACTTCACCATTTTACATGGGAGGAAACTGAGAACAAAAGAGGGTAAATGATTTGCCCCAAGTCAAGCAAGTGACAAGGGTCAAGGCTGAGATGCAAACCAGTCCTCTGACTCCAAGGGTGGTGTCCTTCCACTGTAGGAGAATGCCTTATGAGATATAAATTAAGCAAATTAAAAACTTTGTCATGAGGTAAATATATTTTGAGGATTATTACTAGAAACAAAGAAAACAATGTACCTCAAACCTATAGGCAGTAAACTCCAGAGTATTAATTTATCTATCAAGATTCCAATATCTTTCCCTCTGTTCACACCCAAACTTCTTGAACAAAACAAAACCTTTCTATACATATTGCCTCCAACTCCTTTCCCTTCTCTCATCCCTCAGACTCTTGTAATTTGACTTCCAATGTTGTCGTCTAACTGAAACTGCTTTCTGAAGTTGCCAGGAAATTTTCTCCTGGACCTTCTTTCTTTCCTGGGATTTTGTGCCACTTCTCCCTTGTTCTTCCTATCTATCCAAGTACCCTTCAGTTTCCTTTACTGGGTCATGATCCAGGGCATGCCTTCTAACTGTGGGTGTCCCTCAAGGGTATGTTCTGGGCCCTTTTCTATCCTCTTTTTTGGGGGGTTGACCTCCTTATCTCCTATGAATTCAGTTATCATACTAATGCAGGTGACACTCAGATGCATATATCATGGTAGACTCTCTCTTGAACTCCAGTCCTACAGTTCAATCTGCCATCTGGACATTTTAGATAAGAAATTCCCCAAGTGTCTCAAATTCAGCATGCCCCAAATAGATTTTATTACATATCCCATACCCTACTCCAAAACCAACCCTTTTCCTAGTTTGCCAAATTCTGTAAAGGAAACCTCCATCCTTCCTGGTACCTATGTTCCCTGCCTGTTTTAATATGTATAGTGTGTAAGTAGAGAAGACATTGATGACTAAAAGCAAAGAGCTTCCTCATCCCAGGGCCTTTTATGTGCTTCCTGTGAAGGGAGGGACCAAGTCCAAAATATACTTAGTCTTACTGGATAGGATAATCAAGAATACATGGCTGGAGATAGGAATTAGAGGACAGAGACAGTGATATTTCCCCATGCATAGCCTCCCCTCAATTTTTATTAAGGCACACCCCCTCCTCTACAACTTCCCCTTGAGGAAAATCTTAGGGTTAATATTCTCTGGCCTTGCTTAATGGCAAACAGGAGTTTCATTGCCTGCTTCAGGATGACACAGCAAAGCACTTGTAATATTGCAAGTTACCTTATTAAGAACAATAAGAGCTCTTTTGTTCCCTGTAGGCTAGTGCTGAAGTATTTGAGAAAGTCTCTGGACCTCTCCTGCATGTTTTATTAACATTGAGTGCTGGCATTGTATTAGAATAGATTTTATTTTCACTTTGTGTCAATTACATTGACTGACAGTCTGCAATGAGTTTCCCTCTAACACCTAGGGGATGCTTATGTTCCCAACTTTTCTATTCTCCAAAATATTGAGTACCTGTCATTTGTGAAGTCACTCTTCTTGTCCTTTTTTTTCTGCTGATGAAGAACATTTTCATCTTAAACTCAGATATATGAATATACACATATGTACACATGCATAGAAAATAAAATGAGACTTTTTATAACTTGGAACTTTATTTTTTCTCATTGTTAATGTAGAATTATGCACAGAGAATAGTGTTGCAGGTTCAGCAACCTTCATCAGTTCAATTATGAATTTTTGATTCATGGGAAATATAATTTAGGATATGGTTTACCTAGTGGAAAACAGAAGAATTCAAACATTTATCTAATTCTTCTATTCCTTTTGAAATGTATGCTACTTGAGGCTAGAGCCTGTCTTGCTTTTAAATCTGAGGACAACACATTATAGTCAATAAGCATAAGCAGTTACAAAGTATCAGACACTGTGCTAAGGGGAAAGAACACTACAGTTTCTTGCTTGAGATTTAAAGAACATGAATTGGAAATCTCGGATACTTACTAATTGTGTGACCTTGAGTAAATCACTTGACCTAATGGGGGCCTCTGCTTTTTCATCTGTTAAACAAAGGTGTAGGGCTAGTTGGCCTCTGAGATTCCTTTCAGTTCTATAGACTGTGATACTAAGAAGAGGAAATTCGTTTTTTATCACCATTACTTAGCATAATGCCAGTTTCTGGCACACTGGGGATAAGAGGCAAGAGTTTGTTGGAGAAAGCTCAAATAGATAAAGGAGAAGTGGTTGTTAAATTTCAGGGGGAGCATTTACAACTTATCAATCTGCAAACGCTACAAATTAGGGTTTGATTTGATGTTTTGTCTATACTTAAGAAAGTGATGGAGAAAAAGTTTTAATAATACAGAATAAATTTTAAAATGTTTCATGCATATCATGAGAGCTAGATATTAACTGTTTACCAGCATGTTTCTGGATTGGAACAGGAACTGAGATTTAATTCTTATAAGGCCCCCTCAGATAAGGGAACTCCCCATTCTAAGGCAGGTTGTTATCACTGAGACATTGTAAAGAATTAATTGTTATTTGAGGTTTTTATGCCTCAGCGTGCACTGGCCTGGGGCTCCACAAACTGCACAGTGCTCCACCCACTGGTTGTAGCCATTGCCACTCACCGAGGTCTATATGGGCCTGGCAAAATTATGATTGGAAGCCTAGTGAGGGTAGTCATGTGACTGTCAGAACGGCCATCCAATTGGGCTGTGTGGAGTGTGCAGGGAGGAAGGAAGTTTTTTTTTCTTTCCAGCATTCTGGCTGAAAAGTGACAGGAAGGTGACAGGAGCTCTGCTGTGTATTCTCAGCTGATTCCTGGGTGGTGGTATTTTTCAGGTTGTATAATTTTCCTTTCCCCATTTTATTTCCTTTCCCTTGATCCTACTGATCCTGTTTGTGTGTTGTTTTTTTTTAAGTTCGTTCTTGTTAAAATAAATCTTGTTCTGTTTTGAGGGAGACTGCCAGTCTCCTTCCTTGCCCCAATATTGCAGCAAGCCGCTTAGCTAACATTCCCCAATTAAAAATTGGTCCCCACAACATTAAGTGGATTGCTCAGAATTATAAAGTCAACATGTATCAGAGTTTGGACTTGAAACCAGGTTTTCCTGGCTTTGTGGATGGTGCTTTTCCCACTGTGTTATGTTGTCTTTGATGCCTGGCATATAGTCAGCATTTAATAAATGACTTTATTTCATTTCAGGTCTGAAAACATTTATTTTCTAGCCATTTAATATCTTTTCCCACTAACTGCTACTAAATGTCTTTCCAAACCACTTCATATTTAACTACCGTGTAATTATTATTATTATTACTATTGTTGTTGTTGTTATTTCTACTACTAATAATGGTAAAATGATAATTATTATCTAATTAATTATTATCATTATTTTTGTTATAATAGCTTGTGTTATGGGGAAATAGAGTGGGGGTTAGAGAAAGGGGTTCTTAGGAATTTCTCTTTAAAGAATTATACCCTCTTGCACACAAATCCAATTAGAATAAAATAATAGTTTATTTATGGGATAGGGAAAGGAAACCAAGAGAGAAATCCTTGGACTTCCTATGGAGAGAAGGCATGGCACAGAGTCATGGCTCTGAGATACCTATCTCCCTGAGCAGGAGACAGGTGGATACTTTTTTTTAGAAGAAAGATGGTGGTGGTCCAATGGGGTGATCATCTGACTGTGGAATGTTCCTTCATTGGGGGAGGACCATCCCCCACTGGTGGTGGCTGGGGAAAGTTGAGTGGGGGGTGGCTGCAGATCTCAAAAGCCATCTCTGTCCTCCTCATGCCACAAAGTCAGCAGTCACACCTAATCTTATCTCCCTGAGTGGTGGGGGACACTGGAATGAAGGGTGGTGGTTCTGGAGCTGGCTCAGTCCCGATTCAGTGCCACTTATCTCTTTAGGTGTATCTGTCCTTTGGTTTAGTTTCTCAAGGAGAAGGTTCTTTTGATTTAGCCCAGTAAACTTCTGAGGTACTCAGGGCCATTCAAATGAGGTACCTAGGCCATAACTCCTAGCATTGCCAAGCTCTTTACAAATATAATCGCATGTGATCCTCACAACAACCTTAGGAGGTGGGTGTTATTATTATACTTATTTTTGTAGTTGAGGAAATTGAAGCAAATAGAGATAAGTGATTTTTGCCAACCATAAAGCTAGTGTCTAAAGCCAATTTTATCTCCTCTTCCTAATTCCATACCAGAGCTCTCTCTACTGTACCATCTAGATAAAAAAATGAGTATATATATATGTATATACTCATATATACATAAGGTATATACATACCTTATATACCTCTTTGTGTATACTAGTGTGTATACTAGTGTATATATATATGTCAATATTGCTTTACTTGGCCTCATGCCTCAGTTTTGTGGTAGATGCCCAGGGGTCCTACTTGATTGACTTAGTAGTGTTTGAATTGGGTGTGAATGAGGAACTACTAAGTACCCACTTAAAGATGATGAGATTTTAGCCACTAGCCAACCCTGAGGAGAGTGTGCTCTCAGAGGCTATGAACTGTGGAGATTGCTCTCAGCCAATCAATTTGAGGAACCTCCCATTTCTGGGAGGAGGACAGGAAGGAGAAAGTGAAGGCTGGCAGAGGGGCTCTTCCTCTTTTGGTTTGAGACATCAGTGTGGTGACAGAATTTTATGTGGGCTGTTAGGAAAGGAAAGATTTCTGTCTCTCTGGCTTTACTGAATAGATTCAAGCTTTAATAAATCCGTAAAAGCCTAAACTCTTGGTGAATTTATCAGTGATTTTAGCCAGTTTTCCTCAAACTGGGGGAACAGATTAGAACTCACATTTAGATTTTTAAACAACACAGTTTAAAGTAAAGACCTGAGTTAGAAATTTACAGGAAATCCATACACAAGAACCTGGTACAGACAAGTTATATTCAGACAATAAAAGGTATATACATATACACAATATAGAAATAAATATAGGCAGGCAAAGTTTCCTCCCTTCATATTTAAGAAACTCACCCAGCTTCTGGGGGAGGGAGTCATTTCAGGAAAAGTATAGACTCAAAATTGAGATTCAATTAGAGAAGTTTTATATCACAGAAATTGGCTTTATGGACAACCAATCACTTCCAGATTGGGGAGGGGCATTCCCAAAGAGATCCAGATGTAGTAGACAAGTTCTTGGGGTCACTTATCAATACCAGGTTGCTCTGGTAAGGCTCAGGTTGGGGAGTTTCTTTATTAGGATCACAAATTGGGTAAGTGTTTGAATTGGCTATAAGGCAGAAGAAAAGCTGCAGTTGGTCAGGAGTTTTTTGATTAGAAACTGTGAGCATTAACTTCTGGACATTTTATTAAGAGAGGTCAGAACAGTGGAATAGTACAGAACTGTCTGCTATGGTGTATATACTTTAAGTGCACTAGACTCAAGTGACTGCATTCATATGTGTGTGTGTATGTATGTATACATGCATGCATGCATGTACTTCTCTCCTTCATTAGACTAAAAGCTCATCATAAGTAAGGATTGTTACATCATCTTTGTCTTTTTATCCCAAGCAACTAGCATAGTTCCTAGCACAGAATGGCAGAATAGAATATACTAGTCAATTGATTGACCCTGAAATATGCATGCATGCATGCATGCATTCATATATATTCACATACATATAGATACACATGAATTATACAAGTATGTGTACATATAAGTGTATGCATGTATGCACATGCATATGTATGCAGCTTTCAAGATGCACTCAGACTTTTGGGATGCACTATAATTAATGCAGCAAAAATATAATTTCCTTCTATAGCCATGAGACTATGATTGAGTGGAATTCTCTGTTCTACAGGTCATGAGCAAAGCAGAGTTAAAACTCAATTTCTTTATAGTCATTGGAAATTTAAGATTCACATATGCTTTTTTAACTTGATGAAGACAAAAAAAGTCCAGGTTTTGATCATCAAAATAACTCAGTAAAATTCTGATAGTTTAAGAATATACCCTCTCTCTCTACCCTATCATTCCCTCTGTCTCTGAGATTTATCTCCATTACATTTCTGCAAAACTCCTACAACTTGTAATGGGCAGAAAAAGCAATATGTCTCTTCAGTAGTAGAAAATGTTACTTAGTTAAATGTAAAGCAAAGGGTGTTAGACAAACAATCCTTAAACTTTCAACTAGTTAAGTCTGGTACTATTAAGTTAGGAAACATATTTTAATAGCCAGTTATTTTCCTGAACCAAGGATGGATGCTCAACTTTTTATAGAATTGACTGAAAATGCAATATTTCATCAACTATAAATTATATACCTGTGTAACGATTGGAATGACGCCACCTGCTGGATACTTACTGTAGAAGAGTTCTGCCCATGAAGCGAAGGTCTTTGAGGGCAAAACCAGGAGTCTTTTCTTTGGCGGGAGGAAGTGACGCGGACTAGTGGGAGGAGGAAGGAAGAGACTGGCGCTGACTCTGGGGCTCTTTCCTCTGGACTCTGGCGGAGAGCGGAGCTAGAAATGGGCTCTCCCTTTAATAGATAAGAATCTAGGCCTTTCTCTCTCTCTTTACCAAATTCTTATTCTCCTTAATAAATGCTTAAAAGTCTAACTCTTGCTAAAGCTTATAATTTATTGGCGACCACTCATTAGATATTTTAGACAGACTAGCTAGAATTTTAGCCCTTAACACCTGTTATATCAGCTTGGTAATAGACTATTTTTATGTTCATTGTGGCAGTTAAACTAAACTGAGAGAGAATCATCACCAAATAACTATTTTTCTTTTTTAAATATAAATTTTTGTCAATATATTTTGTTATTGGATCATCTAAATATCCCTCAGTATTCTTCCCCCTTCCTTCTCCTTTCTCCCTGGGAGCTATCCCATGTAACAAAGTGAAAATATGTTTAGTAATAGCATCTAACACACAAGGTGGTTGTTATGATCAAATTAGGTAATATATGTAATTTGTTTTTGTTGTTATAGAGTCATTTCAGTCATATCTGACTCTTTGTCACCCCATTTGGGGTTTTCTTGGCATAGATACTGGAATACTTTGCTACTTTCTTCTCCGGAATAAATGTAAAACATTTTGCAAAACTTAAAGTGCTGTATAAATGCTAACTATCAATATGTTAATCCAGGATAATAAAGCATTGCATCTGTTGAGCACAGCTTCTCAACTTTGTTCATCTGTCTGGTCTAAGATCTGAAGCTTCTGGCAGGGACTAACCATTAGTGTCCTGGCTCTTTTGTACCAAGATGACTAGGTCTTTTTCAGTGTCCTGAGACTAATTCTCCTCAGGAAATCAAGTCTCAAGGGCAGTTTTGATAACTTTTAAGGGGCAAAAAGAGTCTAGCCTAACTGGGCGTTAGTGTAAGAAGGTTAAGATACTGTTCCAAATACTGGTGTGAAAAAAATAAAATAAAAGCAATTATTATTGTTTGCTAGTTATAATGGGGGAGAGGGAGTAGCTAGTTGCCCCAGTAGGTAGAATGCTGGGCCTGGAGTCAATGAAGACAAGAGTTCAAAGTAATTTCAGATGCTTACTAACTGTGTGACCCTGGGCAAGTTATTTAATTCTGTTTACCTCAATTCCTCATTGTAAAATGAGCTGGAAAAGGAAACAGCAAAACACTCTGGTATCTTTGCCAAGAAAACCCCAAAATGGGGCACAAAGAGTCAGACATGACTGAAAAGACTGAACAACAACAAGAAAAGTTACAATTGGGCAGAAAAAAGGATGTGAAAGGAACATTTTGAAAGATTAGGCCATAGTTTGAAGGATTAAGAAAGATGATGATTCTATATCATTTAACATTAAGTTCTCTTGTCTTTGCCTGACTGATGCAAGAAATAGCATTTCTTAAGTTGAACATTTGAAAATTTCAGTATCTATATTTTCCCATGGCCCTAATATTCTATTAGAAATGATATAACAAGGCCATAACTAGTACAGGGAAACCAACGCTAAACAAAACAAAACAAAACAACAAAATAATAACCAATTCCATATAATTTCCTTCATGTGATATAACATTGTGTTGCACAGCTACACTATCACCATCATCATAATTTCTGCATTATTTTTACTTCAATAATAGATCAGAAGTTAAATAAATATTTCATCATGGCCTAGGAATTCAGAAAGGCTTAATGAGGGAAATTGTCTTGGTGCAGAATATATACGAGACCAGACTTAGGGCTATTTGATTACTTTTTTTTTTTTTTTTAGTGAGGCAATTGGGGTTAAGTGACTTGCCCAGGGTCACACAGCTAGTAAGTGTCAAGTGTCTGAGGCCGGATTTGAACTCAGGTACTCCTGACTCCAGGGCCATTGCTCTATCTACTGCGCCATCTAGCTGCCCCTATTTGATTACTTTTAAAAGAAATTGGATCTTTTTTTTTTGTTTCCTCATAAATTTTTTTTCTCACCACTTATTTCCTTCTGTTGAGCCCATTTAATAGTTCATTCTGCTTCCTTGCAATGCTTTCTTGAGTAGTCCATTTCCCCAACACTTGTAACTTAACTCAGTTTGTTTCATCTTATAATAAAGATCTCTGCTCCTCCTTTTTATTAGCCATTTTGAGGTTCATTAATTATTGAAGATAATATCAAAAAGAAAGCTTTTCTTAACCAACATGAAGAGTGTTGTCCTTGACAGAGGGTCCCTTACAGTATGAGACATTAATTTCAATTATGCTGCCTTTGCTAACTGCATTTTGCAACAATTATTTATTTAGAATTGTCACTTGAATGGCCGCATTGGAAAATTATCCTCATTACTTTATTGCAAAGCAACCATCTTGGGGCAGCTAGATGGCGCAGTGGATAAAGCACCGGCCCTGGATTCAGGAGTACCTGAGTTCAAATCCGGCCTCAGACACTTGACACTTACTAGCTGTGTGACCCTGGGCAAGTCACTTAACCCCAATTGCCTCACAAAAAACAAACAAACAAACAAACAAAGCAAAGCAACCATCTCCTTTGACCTCTCTTTTTCTGATGCTTCTGTCTTTCCCACCTTCCTGCACTTTAATTCAGCTCTGTCTCCCTTTCCTTCCTCTGCTTCTTGTAAATGATATGCTAGAACACCCCTGGAAGAGAGAACCTATAGAAGGTGGGAGGAAAGGTAGTAGGGCCAGGCTGAGACTGGGTGTGAGAGAAAGCATAGCATCGAGATAACTTATGTTAATAAGTCAATTCAATTGTACTCTAAGCTATTTGTGGGCAGGTACTGGGTCATAATCTAAATTGTATACCATCCTCCTCCTTTCTCTCCCCTTGCCCAGTGCCTTAGGCAATACTTAAAAAAAAAAAGAATGAATAAACATATGCTTGAATGAATGAATTTGTAAGCTAATGGCCTTCCCTAAGCTAACAGTAGCAACATTGACAGAGTGCCATAACACCAGATGTCAAATACTGTTAAACTGAGAATTGCCTAAACAAATGTTGTTTTAGTCACTCTAGTTCACCTGGAAATCAAAGAAAAAATGACACAAATTCAAACTAGGCAAAGGAGATTTAGCATCCAGGAACAGGGTGTGATAGTTTAAAGGTAAAGTGAGGTAATTGCAGTGCACTAGGCTGATATTCACATACCATTAAACCCCAAATAGAATCAGATATTTAATCAGCAGAAATATTGACTTTTTTTCCTATACATCTCCTACATTCTGCTGCCAGAGAGCTACATATAATTCTAAATTATCTATTAGCCATAAAACCTCCTGGGAAAAAAAAGAATGCCATTGACTCTGATTTTGCATACACTATTAATGTGGTAATTGGCCAAGGCTGTTAAAAACAAATTGGCAAATCCAGGCATTAAATCCAGCATGCTTCTCTAAAGCTGTACATTTTGAATGCTTATGCATCTTTATATGTACCATTGTTATCACTAAAGGTGAGCTGTACTGGAAGGGAATGGAGACTGTTACAATGGTAGGTGAAGCAAAAGTAATAACCCACACTGATCTACAGTTTTGTGATTTATACTAGGTAGACAGTTGGAAAGGCACATTCATAGGCTGGGAATACTAAAAGAATAAAATAAAAGCCTCCAAGATAAAAAAAAAAAGCCTCCAAGATGTTGGGCCTATACTTAGTGGAGAATTTAAGGGAAAACCTGGAGGAAAAATTCATCATGAGTTAAAGAAGGACCTGAAGGGGTGTAAGGAATCCTTGGGATTTCAATATTTTTGTCCTTTATTTATTTGATCTATGATCTCACACATGTAGGGATTTGATTTAGTACATGTTTTCCAATAAATTTGCCATTTGAAGATCTGTCTGTTTCTTGCAGCATTTTCTTCTCTGCTTTCATTTTCTTTATGTAAAAACATATTTGTTCTATGGAATAGCTTTTTAGAAGGAAAAGGAAGCAGAAAAATTGCAAAAAAATCATGTTATTAAAAACACAAAAGGTATTAGTAAAATTTGTTTTAAAATTGTAATGATTGGAATGACGCCACCTACTGGAAACTTGCTGTGGGAAAGCTCCACCATGAGGAAAATGCCTCAGAGGCATTGTGGCTTTTCCTTGGCGTCAGGAAATGACGTTTGCTCATGGGTGCTGTCTATCAAGGCTACCAGCCAATCAACTTGAGGAGCCTCCTCTGGTCTGGGAAGAGAGAGGAAGGAGGAAAGGGAGCCTGCGTGGAGAGCGCTGGGCCTTTTGGCTTCCTGACTTGATGGTGGTGGCGGCAGAGGACTTCACAGGAAATTTGAGGAAAGATAGGAATTCCAGGCTGTTAGAATTCTGTTCTCAATCTTTTTCTTTCTATTTTCCAATAAACCCTTAAAAACCTAAACTCGTTTTATCAGTGATTTTTAGGCAGTTTCCCCCAAACTGGGGGAACAGATTAGAATCCACATTTAGAATCTTAAACTACACAAAATACAAACTTAAATACATAGATATATGTATCTCTGTATCCATAAAATACAAAATAATAGATTAAAGATCAACAAATGGACACATCTAGTGTTAAGAATATATGTGTATGTATAGATATACATATATCTTCACATATATATATATACATACACATGTTGTGTTGTTCTTTATAAAACCAATATTTATTTATCATTTAATGTTTTAAAAAGTGCTTCATCTACTCTCTCCTATGAAGCAGAAGCAAGCAAGATGAAGTAGTGATTAAAGCACTGGGCTTGGAATCCGAAAGATTTGACTTTGAATCCTGCCTCAGAAACTAGGTCTTTGTGGTAGGAGAGATATTCTACCTCCTATATACATTAAAATTAATTTAGTTTTCCCCTAAAAGTTATTGAATCAACCCCAAGATTTAATTGGCTCAAGGACTAAAGGCTAAAGCTGATGAAATAACTTCCTAATCACTTGAACAAAAAACACCCCCAGCTCAGAGGGTAGATAAATGGGAAACTCAGAGGTATAACTTTGCTCAGATGAATCTATTGGTGTGTAGAGGAGGAGGTTTCTTAAATACTCATCTTTATCAAGTATCTTTCTGCTAAGGCTAAGTAAATCTCCTTTTGTTAACTATTGAATGAAATATGGATATCTCATTTAATTTCAATGTCAAAAGTAAACTAATCAGCTCTTAACCTGAGTTAGGCTCACCTATTACACTATAAGGACTCTGGGCATTTTCCTCATCAGTAATATTAGGATAATAATGGCACCTTTCCTTATGGAATTATTGTGGGAAATCAAAGAAAGTTTCTAAAAACATCATAAAAAAGGGATAAGGACCCATGTGTACAAAAATATTTATAGCAGTACTTTTTGTGGTGGCAAAGAGTTGAAAAATGAGAGGACACCCATCAATTGGGGAATGGTTGAACAAGTAGTGGTTTATGAATGTGATGGAATACTATTGTGTTATAAGAAATGATGAGCAGGCAGATTTCAGAAAAACATTGGAAGAATTAGGTGGATTGATGCTTAGTGAAGTGAGCAGAACGAGAAGAATACTGTACATAGTAACAGCAACATTTTGTGATGTTCAGCTATGCTAGACTTGGCTTTTCTCAGCAATACAATGATCCAAGACTATTTAAAAGACTCATAATAGAAAATACTCTCCACATCCAGAAAAAGAATTGTAGAATCTGAATGCTGATTGAACCATACTATTTTCAAATTTTCTTGTTTTTTTTTCTTTCTTGAGTTTTCACCTTTTGTTCTGATTCTTTTTTTTTACAATATGACTAACGTGAAAATATGTTTAACATGATTGTACATATATTAGCACTATGTGTATGGTTGCTATCTTGCACAGCAGGGAGGGACAGAAGCAAGGAAGAAAAATTTGGAACTCAAAATCTTATAAAAAATTATGAAAACTATCTTGACAAGTATCTGGAAAACAAGAAGATACTATTAAGACTGAAATAAAAAAAAGACAAAGAAAGTTCCTTGTAAACCTTAAATTAAGACAGCATTCAACATATTACTAAAGTTCTATTTACAAAAATGCTTCTATTTGCATCCCTTCTCCCCTTACACAATTGGATGAAGTAAATAGTGCCAAGTTTGCTGTCATCTGTTTATTTTGTTTGTTTTTTTCCTCTAGGCATGTGATTTCACAGTTTGAAGCGAACTCTTAGAACAGAATCTCCTTCTCTCCAGAGCACCATCTATTCAACAACTTCTAGCCTTACACAGTTGGGAATTTAAATGACTTTCCCTGGACCACACAGCAAGTATGAGACAAGGGTTGAACTGGAGTCCAAGTAATCTTTACTCCAAAATGCATCCACTATGTTCCCTGTCATAAGCATTACTATATCTGTTTTATAGGACAGTAAACTGAGATCCAGCAAGAGGAAAACAAACAAACAAAACCAAAAATGTTTCAAAACCATACATGTAGTAAGTGGTGCTATGAGTCAAGCTTAGGGCTTATTGTTTCAAATTCAGTGCAGTTTTAATGATAGCACGTTGCCTGATGAAGGGTAATGGTCCAAAGCAGTGCTGTCAAGCTCAAATAAAAGCCCTTAAAACCATGTATTTATTTAGAAAAAAAATTACATCTTTATTGTATTTTTACCTCATTGTTAAACTTTTTCTGATTTCATTTTAGTCTGGTTTGGTCCATATATAGTCAGGAGTTTTCCAATGTAAATTACAATCTATTCATCATCATAAGACCTGAATTCTAATCTTAGCTTCACCATTTCTCACCTGTGTGACCCTGGGTAAATCACTTCATTACTAAGTTCTTCATCTGTAAAATAAGGTAGTTGGATTAGATGACCCCTGAAGTCTTTTACAGTACTGAATCTACATACAGCCTATAACCCTCCTGTTCATTGGTATGTTCCATCCTGTAGTAGGTAGTGATTTACCTTTTTTTTCCCTTTTAAGTCTTCAAAAATAACAGAGAAGTCATCTATCTCCTCTATGAAGCGTCTCCTAACTACATCAACATAAACTCATCTTTCTGTCCTGTCTTCTCTGAATATTTATGATCTATAATATGCCTTAGGCCCTTGCTGTTTTAACCTGTGCTTAACCTGCCTTTTTCTATCTCTTTGAATTATTGCTTGCTGCCAAGCCCAGACTGAGGATGATTTAGCAAGGGAGAAACTGACTGAATGGTTTCAGATGATCCTGATATATGGGAGGTTGACTGACCCTCTCCCCTCCTGAGGGGTCTTGAGGAGCATGCAGTTTTTTCCCCCAATCAAATCATTTGGTATTTTATTATTTTCCCGTTACATATAAGGATAGTTTTCAACATTTGTTTTCATAGGATTTTTAGTTCCAAATTTTTCTCCCACCTTCTCTCCCTCCTCCCCAAAACAGAAAGCAATATAATAAAGGTTACATATGTGCAATCGTATTAAACATATTTCTTCATTAGTCACTTTGTGAAAGAAGAATCAGAGCACAAGGGAGAAATGTCAAAAAAGAAGGGAAAATAAACAGTCCCCAAAGTAGAAAGAGTATGATTAAATCTGCATTCATAAACCACAGTTCTTTTTTCTGGATGTTGAGAACATTTTCTATCATGAAGTTATTTTAAATTGTTTTGGGCCATTGCATTGCTAAAAAGAGCCAAGTATGTCACCATTGTTCATCATGCAATGTTGCTGTTTGTGTATATAATCTTTTCCTGGTTCTGTTTCTCTCAGTCAGCATCAGTTCATGTATGTCCTTCAAAGTTTCTCTGAACTCCTCCTGCTCATCATTACTTTTCACATTGATTTTTTTAAAACTTTGTGTTCTAATTCTTGCTCACTACCTCCCTGACCCTCCCTATGAAATTCAGCAGTTCAATATAAGTCATACATGTGCAGTTGTGCACAACATCTTCTCATTAGTTAGATTGTGAAAGAAAATAGAAAAAGTATCTTCAGAAAGAGGAGTTAACAAAAAAATTATACTTCAATATGTATTCAGATGGTTCACATTTTTCATACATCCTTCTGATATCATCCTGATAATTATTTATTTCACATTTACTATTGCTAACTGTATTACACTCCATCTTATCCCCTCCCCTTGATATTTACTCTAATTTCTATCTTCCTTCATCCTATCCCTCCTCAAAAGTGTTTTGCTTTTTACTGCCCCCTCCTCCAATCTGCCCTTCATTCCTTTGCCTCCCCCCACTATCTCCTTCTCCTCCAACTTTCCCTCAGGGCACAATATATTACTATACCCACTTGAGTGTGTATGGTATTCCCTCTTTGAACCAATTCTTATGAGAGTAAGGTTCACTCACTCCCTGCTCCTTCCCCTCCACTCCATAATCTTTTTCTTGTTTCTTTTATGTGAGCTACTTTTCCCCAGTCCACCTCTCCCTTTCCCTTTCTTCCAGTGCATTCCTCTTACCACTTAACTTTATTTTGAAGATGTCATCATGGGTGGGTCAACTAGGTGACACAATGAACAAAGCAGCTGCCTTGGAGCCAGGAGGCCCCAAGCCCATATCTGACCCCAGACATAAGACTCCCCACCCTGCATGCCCCACAAAAATAAGGATAAAAAATGCTTTACAGATATCATCCCTTTCACACTTATGTACTCTAAGTATATTCCTTTCAGCTGCCCTAATACTGAGAAAGAACTTATGAGTTAGAAGTATCATCTTCCCATGTAGAAATGTAAACAGTTTAATCTTTTAATATCCCTCATGATTGTTTTTCCTGTTTACCTTATTATATTTCTCTAGGATCTCATTTTTGAAAGTCAAATTTTCTATTAAGTTCAGGTCTTTTCATTACAAATGCCTGAAAGTCCTCTTTTTCATTGAAGCCCCATTTTTCCCCTGAAAGATTATAAATAGTTTTTTGTTTTTGTTTTTGTTTTTGTTTTTCAGGGCAATGGGGATTAAGTGACTTGCCCAGGGCCACACAGGTAGTAAGTGTCAAGTGTCTGCGTCCACATTTGAACTCAGGTCCTCCTGAATCCAGGTCTGGTGCTTTATCCACTGTGCCACCTAGCTGTCCCCTGATTATACTCAGTTTTGCTGGATTTTTGGCTGTAGTCCCAGTTCCTTTGCCCTCTAGAATATCATATTCCATTCCCTTCAGTACTTTAATGTAGAAGCTGCTATATCTTGTTTTATCCTTACTGTAACACTGCAGTTTTTTAATTCCTTTTTTCTAGTTGCTTACAATATTTTCTCCTTTACCTGGGATCTTTGGAATTTAGCTATAACATTCCTGGAAGTTTTCCTTTTAGGATCTCTTTCAGGAGGTAATTGGTTGATTCTTTCAATTTATATTTTACCTTCTGCTTCTAGAATATCAGGGCAATTTTCTCTGATAGTTTCTTGGAAGATGATGTCTAAACTCTTATTTTGTTCATGGTTTTCATGTAGTCCAATGACTTTCAAATTATCTCTCCTGGATCTATTTTCCAGGTCAGCTGTTTTTCCAAAGAGATATTTCATATTCCTCTCTATTTGTTTTAAATTATTAATTTGGATTTGCTTTACTGTGTCTTGGTTTCTCATAAAGTCACTAGCTTCCATGTGTTCAATACTAATTCTTATGCAATTATTTTCTTCTGAGAGCTTTTTAATCTCCTTTCCCATTTGTCTTTTCAAGCTGTTGACTTTTTTCTCATGACTCTCTTGCATTGCTCTCATTTCTTTTTCCATTCTTTTCTCCATATCTCTATATCTTCCGTCTATCTCTCCTACTTTCCTTTCAAAGTCCCTTTTCAGTGCTTCCATGACCCGAGACCAATTCATATTTTACTTGGAAGCTTTGGATGTTGGAGCTTTGACTTTGTTATTTTCTCCTGAGGGTGTATTCTGGTCTACTTCCCACCCCCTCTCCCTGAAAATAGCTTTCTATAGTCTGCTACTTTCTCTGCTTACTCATCTCAACCCAGAACCAGATGTCTGATTGAAATTTGATTCTCTATGGTCAGAAGCTTGGTCTGCCTCTGCCCCTCCCCCCTGGGCTGCCACCACTCAATTTGGCCCACTGATTTAGAACATGGGTGCTTTGCCCCAAGTCCAGCTGAGACTGAAGCCACTTCAACCTGGCCAATCATTGAACCCCCTCACTGGTCTGCGAGCTGAGCCTCAGAAGAAGTTGCTGGTGAGGAAGAAAGACTCCAAGGTGCTGCAGGCACAGTCTGTTCCTATCTGGGTCTGGACCACAAAGTGAGCTCCTCTCTCAGCCAGATCATCAGGTGATTACAGTTCACATCGTTTGCTAGAAAATAGTCTCACAGAGTGAGTTAGGCTGCTCCGGGGTTGTTTTATGGCATTATTTTGGGGGTGAGTGGATGGGTTTATTGGGAGCTTGCAGGAGTTACAGCCTTTCCTCCACAATCTTGGCATTGTCCCCCAGTTCAAGCACACATTTCTAATATGATGCAGCATGTATCATATGTTGACCAGATGTGGCTTCTTCTCTTCTGATAATTGACCACTTGTAGTCAGGCTTTCTATCTGTGGTAAGACAGAATAAACCTTAACCTCTTAGAATCTCTGGTAGGTCCTGTCTCAACTTCAAATGCTAACTTCTGCAGAAGGCCTTTCCTAAGCTATCTGAATGCTAATCTTCCACTCAAAGATTACTTTTTCTTGGTTCTCTATGCATCATGAATATACCCATCTAGGTACATTTTGTCTCCCCTTTTAATACCACCATCAACAAGAACAACAATAACTAGCATTTATATGGTGCTTTCTAGTTTGCAAAATACTTTATAAATATGATCCTATTTATCTTTACCACAACCCTAGAAGGCAAGCCCTAATAATATTCACAGATTATAGTTGAAGAAACTGAGGCAGATAGTTATTAAGTAACTTACCAGGGTCACAGAGCCAGTAAATATATGAAGATATATTTGAACTTAGGCTTACTGACTCCAGGCCTAGCACTCTATTCACTGTGCTGCCTATTGAGTATGATATCCTTTAGGGCAGGGACTATTTTTTTTCCTTTATTTATTTCCCTAGCACTAACCACAGAACATGGTACATACTAAGCACTTAGAGCTATTGTTTGATTGATTTTCAGTTACAGCTGCTCTCAAATACAATTTACTAAACAACAGTGATGTTTCAATATGTATCAATGGACTGAGTCCCCAGAGCAAGGAAACTGTCGATCCTTGAAGCTTTAAGAAAGACTATAAGCTCCTTGGGGGCAAGAACTGCTGTGTATTACTCTACCTCTCCAATTCTCCCTAGCGAAGTTATTTATGCTTAATAGATATTCCCTGCATATGTTGAGTGGTTGATTAATTGATTAGTCTCAAGTAATAATAGCATTTATATAATGCTTTAAAGTTTGCAAATTGGGCTATTATTAGCACCATTTTACTGATGAGGGAACTGAGGTAGACAGAGATTAAGTGACTTGTCCAGAGTCATGTAGCTTTCTGATCCCAAGTCCATAGCTCTAGCTCTGATGCCGCCTAACTACCTCTATGGAATTGGTTTAGATATTATATTGGAAAGCAGTGGGCAAAGGGAAACGAAGCTTGAAAAACTGACATGTAGACTTCTGTTAAAAAAAAAAAGTTTTATTGCAACTGCTCCATTGATTCATTTAAAAACTGTTGTGCAAGTATTTAAAGGAGGCTTCTCCTCAAGTCAATATAATATGTAATTCTCATTGACACAATGGACAATTATTCATACACCATGGCAAAGGAAAGTACTGTTAGAAAGGCCATATGGCTCATTTTTCTTTTTTACCTGGTCAAGCTTTACCTTGGAATCAGCAGATGAGAAATGTTCTTTTGAGTAGGCTGGAAATTCAATATTCTCCTTGAATTTCTCTATTCAAAAGTTCAGTTTTATTGAGAAAAAAAGTTTTGGCTTATTTTGATTCTCATTTTCATTAATGAATAAACCATCTTATTGGAAATTCAGAATTACGTCACTGGCCCTTACTATATCCACAAGATAGAAGTGAATGTTTGTGGTATTAGTTTTGATTTGGTCTGAATATGAGACAATTTCTGCTAGTTCACTTTCTTGAACAGAAAATAGCTCTTTTTGTCCCATATCAATAAGTTGGTCCCCTTTGTAGTTGATAAAGATTTTCTTCTTCAGAGAAAACTACTTGAAAATTACTCTTCTTTAAGGTACAAAAAAAAAATGACTTAAGAAAGCAAGCCTTATGTAAGTACCCCAAGAAATCTAGACTTTCAAGAAAATCCTGCAACATTCTCAACTTATAATAAGTCATTTTCATTCCCATTAAAGGAGGTGAAGAGGAAAATCAACTGTTTAATGACTTTTAGCATACAAGCAAGTAGAAGAGAGGAAAGAGTACTTGACTTCAAATTAGAGAAGGTAGCTTTAAAGCCTGGTTCTGGAAATTACTGTTTGTAGTCCCTATAACAAACCTTTTCATCTTTGAGTCTCAGTTTCTTCATCTGTAAAATGAAAATAACTTTTTAAAATTATGCATGGCTTGCTCATATGAAAGGATTGTTATAAAGCTAAAATAAGTTAATATTTATAGAAATACTTTTAAGCAGAACATTTAAAATAGACCACGCATAATTTGCTGTCATTGATTTTGATGGTGATGACAACCTTCCAGTGTAGCGTAAGTATGCTCTCCAAGGAATCTACCTGTTCATAATCTTTGGGAAGGAATTTTCATTATATCATAGATTTACCAAACCTGCTTTATTGTCCTTTATTTTGTTTATACTAACTTGAAAATAATTAATAAGTTATAACAAAGTCTTTCAAGACTGTTTAAAAATAAGTGCCATTAAGATTTATAAAACTGTATCAAGAATATTTGGAAATATATATAAATCAACTTAAGAATTAAAAAAGACTATATTCTTGCAAAAAAGGCTTGTTTGTCGATAGGTCAAGGAATTAGGAGAAAGGTCAGAAATTACAAATAGCAAATATATATAAATATATAAATATATAAATATATATATATATATATATATATATATATATATATATATATATATATATATATATATATATATATGATGAATGTAAGAATACATAAGAACTTTACACTTGAAAATTAAGTTCAGGAGTGATCTGTTGTATATTTGTCATCTCAGGGCTAATATAGCTAAATGAAAGGTGCTTTTTGACAAGTTGATCTCAGCCAATGAACTTTTTAGCTCTAACAGTTCTCTAATACCACTTAGCTGTAAAGTAGTTGACAACTATATTAACAAACTCAGTACTCCACCAATAACCAAATTATGACTGCAGAAGTGTCAGTAGTATGAGGATTATTTGTGTTAAATAAATCAGGAAACAAAAAACTTTGATGGAGAAGAATCACCATTGATAGTTGGTGCTTTGAAAACTAGGGTAATTAAAAGTCATTTTCAAGAGATTGGTGGTTTAATTATAATTTTAGCAAGAGAAAGAATTGTTGTATAAACTATAGAGAAGAAAATTTCCATTTTTAATTATTATTAATATTAGCCAAACTCCACATCTTCTGATGATAAAATAAGGCAAATAACTAAAGGAATACCTATGATTTATATGTCTTACACATGCAAAAATTTCTATTGTTATTCAACTGTGTCTTATACTTCATGACCATATTTGGGGTTTTCTTTGCAAAGTTACTGTAGTGATTTGTCATTTCTTTGTCCAACTCATTTCACAGATTCAGGAACTGAGGCAAACAGAGTAAACTTTCTTGCCCAGGGTCACGCAGGTAGTAAGTAAGTATCTGAGGCCAGATTTGAACTCATGAAAAGTAGTCTTATTTACTCCAGGCCCAGCATTCTAACCACTGTGCCTCCTTTCTGCCCCACAATTGTCTATAGTAGGCTTAAATCATGGTTGACTCGGATATTGCATTGATCAACATTTCCCTCTCTCTCTGTTTTTACCAATCAGTGCCAAATAAAATTTATGATTAGTGCTATAAAATAAACTCTGAGATTTGATCTTTGTAGGAATACTTTTCTCCTGCTTATGTTTCTTTGTTCATTGTTTACTTCAGCATTGTTGACCTTTTGCACATCTAAATGATTTTTAAGAAAATCATTAGTTTACCTCTTTCTATAAAGTAACTCCTTGGGAGATCAATTTCTAGGTCATTAAATCTATAAATTAATTTAGGCAATAGTATTATTTTGTTAATATGAGAAAGACCTAATCACAAACCTTAAGTAGCTATTCAATTATTGAAATATTTATTTCTTCGGAAATTATTCTGTATTTATTCATGTTAGTACTGTGTGTTATGAATCTTATAATTATTCTGAAAGAAATAATTTTTTCTATCTCCTCTAGTATATTAGCATTATTCAAAAGAATATTATTTTCTATTGGTTTCATTTATAGACTGTTATAATTAAGAATTGTATAAATTTATGTTAATCCAATATCTAGTTTTCTCAGAACAATTATATTTTCCATAGATATTATTATGTCCTCCTTTGTCTATGCTTGAAACATAGAAATCCCCTAAAAAAAGAACTTTTAACCTTTATTCCCTCAATTTTTATTTATTTCCTATATAGAAATGCTATTGTCAAATAGTAGTGACAATGGATATTTGCAATTTATTCTCAATCTTGCAAGAAAATTTTCCAATTTCCCCAATAGAAATAATTGTAGCTCTTGATTTTAATTATATACTCAACTTTATAAGGGAAGCTTACATGTATTCCTATGTTTTTAGTAGTTTTTAACAATAATGAGAGGGACTTTTTATAGAATACTTTTTGAATTTATTGATATAATCATTTGATTTTTATTATATTGACACTAACACAATCATATTTGTTGTTTTGTGAATGGCGAACATTCAACCTAAAATTCAAACTACACATTGTGACTAATCTTTTAAATATGTTGTTATAGCCTTTTTAGCAATATTATCCATTTTTATTCCTTATTGGTGCTGGTGTAAAATGAGTATAAGGATACAAATTATCTCAGAGAAGGAATTTGGTAAGTCATTTTAAATCTGTAGTTTTGAAATATTTATCTTCATGTCTGTCTCTATCTTAGATTTTAGATTTAGATCATATATAAGTATGTACTTATGGATAGATTGATTGATGATCAATCAATGGTAGATGTACCCAAAATAGCATAAAAGGTATTTTTTTTCTTTTAGCATTTGAAAGAGATTATTTGTAAGTATATCTGGACCTAGATTGATTTTTGTTTATTTCCAGAGTTCATTATGATATGTTTAATTTCCTCTTTTCTTGACTGAGTTATTTAAATTCTATACTTATTATTTTGTTAATGTTGCTATTTAATATTTTTATAATTATTAATCCATTTCTTTTTTTAAAATTGTTGGCAGAAAATTGAGCATAATAGTTTCTAATATTTTCTTTCATTTCAATATGCCCTAATATGGAATTAGAGGTGCCAAAGAAAACTTAGACATAATTACATTCCTTATAATTTATACTTATAACCACCAAGATCAATCATACATGTGCTAAAATTCTATTTTGGATCAAAACTCTTTTAATTATTTGTTTCTATTAGATTTGTTCAGGTCAAAAGGTAATAGATTCACTCTCCCAACAATTTATGATTTACTGTCAACTTTAAATACTAACATGCTATGCCATTCATGCATATTTTGCCATTAACTTTGCTTCATTATTTAAGATGTCATTATGTATAATGTAATTTATCTGCTTATCTATTTTAACCTAGTCTATTTTTATAATTTCTTCATCTTATCTCATGCTTGCTATGAGCACATTTTTGGAATTAGCTAATTCATAATAGTTTAATGTTTTAAATTCTGTGAATATTTGTTTTAGGTATATTTCTAACAAAGTACACATTGGTAGGATTTTCTTTTTGATCCATTGATTTATGGATAAATTTAAGACATTTACTTTCCCAGGTCTTAGTGTCAGATTTATTTTTTCCTCTTCATTATATTCTATTATTTTTCCTTTGCTCCCTTTTCCCACCCTGTAGTACCCTGTACTCTATAAGGAAAAAAAAAATGTGGGTGAAGAAAGGAAGTTAAATTGATTCTATCAAGTTATAGTTCAAACTGTATTTTCCTTTCCTCTGTTCACCAAATCCAGACCCACATCTTTGTGTTATAATCTATTTTACTCTTCTTTTAGTCCTTTTTTCAGAGGCAACTAGGTGATATAGCGGATCTGGTGCATATCTTAGAATCAGGAACACTTGAGTTCTAATCCTGCCTCATGTACTTTCCAGCTATATAACACTGGGTAAAGCATTTATCTCTTAGATTCAGTTTTGTTTACTTTAAAATGGGGATTATAATAGCAACTTTCTTATAAGTGTTTAAGATTTAAATGAGTTAACATATGTAAAGCACTTTGCAAACTTCATAGAACAATATCAACGTATCATCACCACCACCATTGGCATCATCATCAATCTACTATAGTTAACTTCAGTTTTATTGTGATTATTCTCTACCTCCCCTCCTAAACCCATTTCTTTCCTTTTTAATTTTTTACTCAGTTTACTGTTTACTTTATTGTATTTCTAACCTATTATATTTTGATGTTCCTTCTACCCCAGTGCACGCACGCGTGCGCACATACACACACACACACACACACATACAAGCACACTTTTTATTCTTGTATCAGATAAAAGTGAAATTCATGAGGGACAGCTAGGTGGAGCAGTGGATAGAACACTGGCGCTCTGGAGTCAGGAGGACCTGAGTTCAAATCTTGCCTTAGACACTTGACACTTACTAGCTGTGTGACCCTGGGCAAGTCACTTAACCCCAATTGCCTCACCAAAAAAAAAAGTGAAATTCATGAGAGGTCTTATACTTCTACCTCTACCTCCACTTGCATGTTTCCATAATTTTTCTGCTGTTGTTCCCTAATAATAAGAAACAAATTCATTCTTACCATAGATTTTTTTCCTTTCTTCCAGTCTTTACAATCCCTTTGAATTCTTTTTCTCTCTCATATGCAAAATAAAAACAAGAGCAACAGACACAATATTCGGGTCCTGAGTTTATCATTCTTTTTGTCTTGAAAGATAATTTTTTACCTCCTTTTCCTCTGTTCCTCACTATTATGAGTTTTTCTTTACTTTTTGGTTGTGTGGTAGAATAAATATATGTACTTCTATACTCATTCAGCTTAGGCTAATTTTTCAATGAAACATATTGAAACCATCCTTGATGGTTTTAGGCCCCTCAGAGGACTAAATAATTAGGCTATTGACGTCAGTTATGGATCTTGAGAACAAAATAGCCAAGAAGAATTCCACCCATGCTATGAGGTTTGGCTAGTGAACCATAATGGGCAACTCAGGCAAGGAGCTTTGTTCATCTATACAAATGTGTGTTATCATCAGGGAATGTCATTGTTAATATCCCTCTCCTGACATGGCTAAAGAAATCTTTTGTGAAATGTTCTATGATTATCTCCAATAATTTAAATTTTGAACATAAACTACCAGGTGATTAATACATCAGTCTTAACCCATAAAATGATCATACTAAATTTCAACTCTTCAGAATATATGGAATGGATTTATAAACTTTGGTACAATGACATGGCTGCTGGATTGTTGTTGATTTTGTTCAGTTTTTTCAGTTATTTCAAACTCTTTAAGACCTATTTTGGAGTTTTTTGGCAAAGATATGAAGGTGGTTTGCCATTTATTTTTCAAGATCATTTTATAGATGAGGAAACGGAGGCAAACAGGGTTAAGTAACTTGCTTAGGGACACACAACTGATAAATGTTTGAGGCCAAATTTGAATTCAAGAAGATGTGTCTTCTTGATTCCAGGCCCAGCACTCTATTCCCTCTAAAACTTATCTGCCTAGAGGTAGAGAACCTAAATTTTAATCCTTGATCTGCCTCCTACTATCTCTAACAACTTGTATAATTCACATCTCCTATATGGGATTCAGTTTCTTCATTTGTAAAATGAAGGAATTTATTGAGATTTTCTACAAAGACTCTCTTCTAGATATAAATATGGTCATATAAGCCTATGATATTAACATAATAATCTAGATCTTTATAATATTCTAAACCTTTGTAAATTTCTCTTGATTCTTGAAATTGCATTTCAAATATTATGTACAGGTGAAATTCTCCCATCATGAATATACAGAAATCCTCCATTTTACTCAAGTTCAACTTCCCCTCTCCCCCTATAGGATGATTATCAGCTTTTCAGCGTAAGATGAGGCTTGATTGTAAATCTTTTTCATTTGTCTTTCCCTTGCTAATATTTAATTTATAATATACTGTGGTCATTACTGGTTTATTGGCATTTTATATATTTGAACCTAGTCACTTAGATTCCTTTTTTCTTTCGGCAAGGCAATTGGGGTTAAGTTACTTGCCCAGGGTCACACAGCTAGTGTCAAGTGTCTGAAGCCAGATCTGAACTCAGGTACTCCTGAGTCCATCTACTGCACCACCTAGCTGCCTCTTAGATTACTTTTAAAAAGTTGAATTGTAAGCTCTGACATTGCAATGATATTTATAAATGTGTTAAATTTGAGGTTTCTTTCAAGTAGTGACATATGAATTCTATCTATTTCCCCTTTTTCTTCTAATTCTGTAGTTTTGAAACCACAGGACAAAATGAATGGGCAAACCATTTAATTTAAACAAGCCTTCATAATAGTTCTGTAAACAACAGTAAAATCATGAATTTAAAATTGAGAAGAAAAGTGTAGTCAGGAGAGAACTTATGAATTTTCCCCTTCCTTTTCTCCCCCCTTCCTCTCTTTAGCTGTTTCCTCTTTTGTAAAATGGAAGGGTTCAGCTAGATTAAAGATCTCAACCTGGGGTTCATGAACTTGTTTTTTCCCCATTTATTTAGAATTTCATTTTTCCCCAATTACATGTAAAAACAATTTTAACATCAATTTTTAAAACTTTGTGCTCCAAATTCTCTTCCTCTCTCCTTCTCCACCCTCCCTTAAGAACTCAAGATATTCGATATAAGTTATACATGTGTAGTCATGCAAAGCATTTCCATATCAGTCAGGCTGTGAAAGAAAAAGGATGAAAAATTCTTAAGAAAAATAAACTTTAAAAAATATATATGTTTCAATCTGTATTCAGAAACTGTCAGTTCATCCTCTGGAGATGGATCACATTTCTCCTTTAGAGTCCTTCAGAGTTGTCTTGGATCATTGTGTGGCTGAAAATATAGTCATTCACAGCTGATCTTACAATATTGATGTTACTTTGTATACAGTTCGTTTCACTTTGCATCAGCTCATGTAAGTCTTTTCAGGTTTTTCTGAGAGCATCCTGCTCATTGTTTCTTATATCACAAAAGTGTTCCATCATAATCTCCTACCACAATTTGTTTAGTCATTCCCCAATTGATGGGAATCTCCTTAATTTCAAATTCTTTGAACGAGAAAAGGACTGCTATAAATATTTTTGTACATATATGTCTTTTAATTTTTGTTTTTTAATCTCTTTTTGGATAGTAATCTAATAGTGGTATTATTTGGTCAAAGAGTATGCATGATTTTATAGTACTTTGGCCATAGTTCCAAATTTCACTACAGAAAGTTTGAATCAGTTTGCAACTCCACTAACAGTGCATTAATTTCTAATTTCCCCCATATCTCCTACGTTTGTCATTTTTCTCTGCTGTCCGATTATCCAATCCAATAGGTAAGATGTAGTACCCCAGAATTGTTTTGATTTGCATCTTTCTAATCAATAGTAAGTTAGAACATTTTTTCCCATATGGCTATAGATAGCTTTGATTATTTCATATGAAATGGTCTTTTGATAATTTCTCAATTAAATAATGGCTCTTATTTTAATAAATTGAACTCAGTTCTGTGTTTGAGAAATAAGGCCTTTGTTAGAAAAACTTGGGTCAAAATTTTCCCATAATTACTATTAACTGTATTCCCCTCCATCCTATTCCCTCCCCATGTCATTTACTGTATTCTCTATCTCCTTTCTCCTTTTCCCTCCTCAAAAGTGTTTTGCTTCTTACTCCCCCTCCCCCAATCTACCCTCTCTTCTATCACCCTCCCCACCTTTTTTCCCTTTGCCCTCCTCCTTTCCTGCAGTGTAAGGTAGATTACTATACCCAATTGAGTGTGTATGTTATTCCCTCTTTGAACAAATAATGATGAAAGTAAGGTTCACTCACTCCCCAGCACCTCCCCAATCTTCCTCTCAATTGTTTAAGCTTTTTCTTGCTTCTTTTCTGTGAGATATTTTACCTGAATCCACCTCTCCCTTTCCCTTTCTCTCGATGTATTCTTCTCTTTCCGCTTTTATTTTTTAAAGTTCTTCAATTCACCCCTGTGCCCTCTGTCTAAATATACTCCATCAAGCTTCCCTTAAAATGTTTTTAATAAGAAAGTTATTATGAGGTACAAGTCATCTTCCTATGTAGGAATGTAAATAGTTTAACCTTTTAATATCCCTTATGATTTCTTTTTCCTATTTAACTTTTTATGCTTCTCTAGAGTCTTGTATTTGAAAGTGATATTTTCTATTCACCTTAGGTCTTCTCATCAAGAATTCCTGAAAGTCCTCCCTTTCATTGGATTTCCATTTTTCCCCCTGAAGTATTACACTAAGTCTTGCTGGGTAGGTGACTCTTTGTTGTAATCCCAGTTTCTTTGCCCTCCAGAATATCATATTCAAAGCCCTCTGATCCTTTAATGTAGAAGCTGCTAAATCTTCTGTTATCCTGACTATGGCTACACAATGCTTGAATTGTTCCTTTCTGGCTGCTTGCAATATTTTCTCCTTGACTTGGGATCTCTGGAATTTGGCTATAATATTCCTGGAAGTTTTCATTTTAGGATCTCTTTCAGGAGGTGTTCAGTGAATGCTTTTAATTTCTATTTTACTTCTGATTCTAGAATATCAGGGCAATTTCCCCAGACAATTTCTTGGAAGATGATATCTAGGCTCTTTTTTTTTAATTTTTTTTTTTTTTTTTTTTTTTTTTAGTGAGGCAATTGGGGTTAAGTGACTTGCCCAGGGTCACACAGCTAGTAAGTGTTAAGTGTCTGAGGCTGGATTTGAACCCAGGTACTCCTTACTCCTGGGCCGGTGCTCTATCCACTGCGCCACCTAGCTGCCCCTCTAGGCTCTTTTTTTGATCATGGCTTTCGGGTAGTACAATAATTTTCAAATTATCTCTCCTGAATCTATTTTCAAGGTCAGTTGTTTTTCCAATGAGGTATTTCACATTGTCTTCTATTTTTTAATTCTTTTGGTTTTGCTTTATTGTTTCTTGTTCTCTCACAAATTCATTATCCTCCATTGCCTCATTCCTAATTTTTAAGGAATTATTTTCTTCAGAGTGCTTTTGTACCTCCTTTTCTATTTGGCTAATTCAGCTTTTCATGGCATTCTTTTCCTCATTGGCTTTTTTAAAACCTCTTTTAGCATTTAGCATAGTATTTTTTTGTGTCTCCATTACCAAGCTGTTGACTTTTTTCCTGATTTTCTTGCATCAGCTTCCTTTCTCTTTCCATTTTTTCCTCTTCCTCTCTTACTTTATTTTCAAAGTCCTTCTCTGAGCACTTCTATGGCCTGATACCAATTCATATTTTTCTTAGATGTTTTGGATGTAGGAGCTTTCACTTTGTTACCTTCTTCTGATGGTATATTTTGATCTTCCTTGTCACCATAGAAAATTTCTGTGGTCAGCATTTTTATCTGTTTGTTCAAATTCCTAACCTATTTCTTGATTTAACCCTTTCTTGAAGTGGGGCACTGCTTCCATGGCAGAGTGCACACTGTCCCAAACTTCAGGGGGTTTCTGCAGCTATTTTTAGAGACACTTTCCTCTGCCTTCTTGGCTCCACCCCCTGTCCTTTGCTTTTCTATTCTGCATGCATTATCCTGACTTTGTTGGGTGCAGTAGAGTCCAGCAGAGTAGTAGCTGTGGGAAGCCCTTCTCGCCATTCTTTTTTTATAAATTCTTCTTTTTTCTTCCCCCTTCCCAGCTGGATGATAATCTCCTTTGTCATGGATTGGAACACATGGACTTTGTACTACTTCAGCTCTCTTGTAAACTTCATCCCAACATTCATTGATTAGGGACATCCAATCAACCTAACTCCCTTCTGTGTAGCAGATATAATGGTTCATACATCTTAGATGGAGTCACCAGCTAGAATCTTTATAGTTAAGTAGAGGACCAGTAGGAATTATCATATCCTTTGTCACTACACCCTAAAGACCACTGTGCCTAATCATCCCTTGAACCACTTGTTCTTACCATCTGCTCTGCTATTATGACTTCCAAATTCCCTAATATTGCCATCTGATCTACTGGTGAATCTGAAGGACTATTGGACCTTACTATTTACTCTGCTACAATACCCTAAGGGCCATCAACCCTTTCTATCTGTGTTGAAGCTTACTACTAGTCCTTAAAGAGTAGTCAGTTCTAAGCATGATAAGAAATTGAAAACAGACACTGTATAATTTTTCTATCGATATCCCTAGCACTTAGCACAGAGATCTGAATACAAAAAGTACTTTAATGTGTTTTTATCTGTTCCTTTTTTCACTAATTCATTCCTTTATTTTTCAAAATTTGTTCATGATTATCTACTAAAAGAGCTCTTTTCACCCCATCAAAACTCCTTGAACCCCATGGCTTAAGTTAGAAGACAATATTTGAAGAAGGTCACTAATACTATTTTATTTAAATATATGTTTTAAGATCTCTTAAAGTCTTTTCAAAAGCACATTTATTGCATTTATTCTAATCCTGGAGCCCAGTTTCATAGACATTTTTAGCATAGCAGTTGAAAGGGAATTACAGGGGATAAGATGAAAACACAGTCAAGATGATGTAACTTAGGAGGAGAAACTCCAACAAACCCATTAGGTACTTATTGATTTGGTCACCTAGTCTCCTTAATTAAGTGCTTATTTGACATAAGTAGAATCTTTGTTCATCCCATCAAAACAAAAAAACAAGTGAAAGGAAAAGAACACTTAGGATAAAACATTTATTTTCCCAACTCAAAGAAGGAGGCAATGAGCAATATTAGTAAGAAAAGTCTGCTTTTGGTTCATCCTTGGCATCATTTTATAATTCTCAGAATTGAATTATTTCAGGTGGGCATGAAACATAAACATATAAAAGCTGGAGAGGCATTTATTTACAATGGCATTTAATTATTTTAAGTATATTAGGTATTAACTATAATGTCTCAATTTACTCTTTGAAGTCTAGGCTACTGCTTCTTTCCATTATCATGAAGAGTCAACAGTAGATATTACAATTTTGGTTTTTGCATATTCAAATGAATCTTGTGTTGATAAGAATTATGGAGATTAAATTAGCAAAGAAGTTTGGTTTTGGTTAATATTTATGTACTTTATGTCCCAATGACATGTTTGTTCCAAAAAATTATGACAATTCTCTTTGACAGAAATCCCAGAGTCTGTTTACAACTATCATATGAACAAATAGCATTCATTCTTCATGTAGTGTAGAATTACGCAGTGATGTAAATGAACTTATTGTGAATAATTTGTATCTGCTGCAAGTTCCTGCTGGGGAAGTGTCAAGATCCATTTGGCAAATCTACCTGGTTAATTGGTAAATAGAGAAGGCTAATTACATTTCGTATAAGCAAAATATGAATACATGGGTTTCTAATAGAAAAAAAAAGTTTCCTATGACTTTTGACACATCTTCAAATACCTTTTAAAATATATCATATGTCTCTAATGAATATTGATATAAAATTGAACAAAATATCAGCAACGAAAATCATATTAAAATGTTATACATTGTAACCAGGTTGTATTTAAAGTAGTAATTAAGGTTTAGTTCAGTTTATGGGAAAATATAAACATAATAAACTATATTATTATCAAAAGCAATTAAAGTCACATGATGATGTAATATATTTAGGAAAAAAGATTCTAACAAAGTACAGCACCCTTTTTTACACTAAAAGCTCTAGAAATCAGAGGGATATACGGACATTTCCTTAATATGGTAAATGGTACATAACTAAAACTAAGAGTAATCTATAATGGTTTATGAGGAGACAACTTTTATTTTAATATTTTATTTTCCCCAATTGCATGCAAAAACAATTTTTAGCATTTGATTAAAAAGTTAAGTAGCAAGTGCTCTTCTTCTCTCTCTCCCCTTGCCCCACCCTTTGAGAAGGCAAGAAATCTGATATATTTTATATACGTGCAGTCATACAGAACATATTTCCATGTTAGTTATGTTGTAAAGGAAAATACAGGGGACAGGTAGGTGGTGCAGTGGATAAAGCACTGGCCCTGGATTCAGAAGGACCTGAGTTCAAATCTGTCCTCAGACACATGACATGTTCTAGCTGTGTGATCCTGGGCAAGTCACTTAACACTCATTGCCCCACCAAAAAAAAAAAAAAGAGATGGGGGGGGAGAGAGAGAGAGAGAGAGAGAGAGAGAGAGAGAGAGAGAGAGAGAGAGAGAGAAAGAGAGAGAGAGAGAGAGAGAGAGAGAGAGAGAGAGAGAGAGAGAGAGAGAATACAGACAAAAATGAGAAAAAGAAAGAAAGTGAAGAAAATGAATTCTTTGATCTGCATTCAGATTCCATCAGTTCTTACTCTGGAGGAATATAGTATTTTTCATTTTAAGTCCTTCAGAATTGTCTTGGATTGTTATATTGCTGAGATTACCCAAATCATACACAGTTGATCATCATGTAATATTGGTGTAACTGGATATACTGTTCTCTTGGTTCAGTTCTTTTCACTTTGTATCAATTTATGTATGTATTTTTCTTTTCTGTCATATTAGGTAATCTGATAGAATTGTTTTAATTTGCATTTCTGTAATAAATAGTGATTTAGAGCATTTATACAATTAATTATAGATAGCTTTGATTACTTCATCTGACAATTGTTTCTTCATATTCTTGGGCCATTTATCAATTGAGTAATGGCTCTTATTTCCATAAATTTGACTTAGTTTTCTATATATTTAAGAAATGATGTTTTTATCAGAAAAAAAACTTGCTATAAATTTTGTTACAGTTGTGATTATATTTTTTACAGTTATGATTATTATGTATTTCCCTCAATCCTATTTCCCTATTTATCCTTCTCTTTCCCACCCTATCCATCGCCCTCTCTTTCTCCCTCTCCCTCTCTCTCACCCTGTCTGTTTTGCTTCTGACTTTTACCTCCCCCAATCTGCCCTCCCTTCTATCACGCCCTGCCCCCCCCACTTCTCTTATCCCATTTCCCTCCTATTTTCCTTTGGTCAAATGGATTTCTATACCTGAGTGTGTATATTATTCCCTCTTTCAGTCAATTCCAAAGAGAGGAAGGTTAAAGTGCACCCTGTCCCCTTCCCTGACTTCCCCTCCACTGTAAAAGTTCTTTTGTGCCTCTATTATGTCAAGATAATTTACTTTATTCTACCTTTCTATTTCCCCATCTTCCAGAGCATTCCCCTTTCTCAGCCATTAATTTTATCTTTTTCGATAATTATCAAACACATTCAACTCACATTCATGTCCTTTATCTATGTATACATCTTCTAATTGCCCTAATAATAAGAAAAAAATTTAGGTGTTACAAATATCATTTTTCCCTTGAAGGAATGTAAACAATTTAACCTTATTGAATCCCTTGGAACTTCTATTTCTTATTTACAATGAGTGTTATATTTGAAGGCCAGATGTTCTGTTAATCTCTGGTTTTTTCATCTGGAATTCTTTAAAATCTTCTATTTCATTGAAAATTCATTTTCCCCCCGAAGGTTTATACCCCGTTTTGATGGGTAGGTGATTCTTGGTTGTAATCACAATTTTTTTGCCTTCAGGAATATCATATTCCAAGCCATCTGATCCTTTAATATTAAAATGGGTAAATGTTGTGTTATTCTGATAGTGGATCCACAACATTGGAACTGTTTCTTTTTTGCAGCTTGAATTATTTTCTCTTTTACCTGTGAGCTCTGAAACTTGGCTACAATATTCCTGGAAGTTTTAATTTTGCGATTTCTTTCATGACATAAGCAGTACATTCGTTCAATTTCTATTTTACCCTCTGGTACTAGAATATCAGGGAAGTTTTCTTGATAATTTCATGAAAGATAATATCTAGACTCTTTTTTTTTATCATGGCTTTCAGGTAGTCCAATGATTTTTTAATTATCTCTCCAAGCTCTTTTCCACATCGGGGTTTTTTCTGAATGAGATGTTTTACATTTTCATCTATTTTCATTCTTTTTATTTTGTTTTATTGTTTCTTGATGTCTCATAAACTCATGAGCTTCCACTTGCCTAATTCTATTTTTTAAGGAATTGTTTCCTTAATCAAGCTTTTGTACCTCCTTTTTCAATTTGGCCAATTATAATCTTGATGGAGTTCTCTTCAGTGAATTTTTGTATAACTTTTTTTCCATTTGGTCAATTCTGCTTTTCACAGCAGTCTTTTCTTCATTGATTTCTGTTGTTTAAAATCTAAATGTGGGTTCTAATCTGTCCCCCCAGTTTTTGGGGAAAACTGGATAAAATCACTGATAAATTCAGCAAGAGCTTAGGCTGTTAAGAGTTTATTAAAAGATACATTAAGGGGCAGCTAGGTGATGCAGTGGATAAAGCACAGGCCCTGGAGTCAGGAAGACCTGAGTTCAAATCCGGCCTCAGACACTTAACACTTACTAGCTGTGTGACCCTAGGCAAGTCACTTAACCCCAATTGCCTCACAAAAACCAAAAAAAAAAAAAAACTACAACAAAAGATATAAGATAGCGAAGAGAGAAAAATATTGAGAACAGATTCCTCATAGCATGGAAAATCCTAACTTTCCTAACAGCCCACATGAAGTCCTACCACCAAGCCAATGTCTCAAACTAAAAAGAGCCAGCTCCAGTCTGCCAGCCTCTGCTTCCTACTTCCTCTCCTCCTCCCTGAAATGGGAGGTTCTTCAGGTTAATTGTTCAAGAGCAGTCTCCTGTTGATGTTGTCCACAGCCTCTGAGAACACATTACTCAGAGTTGGTCACATGTGATCTCAATTTAATCAACCTTAACTTGGTTTAACTTCTGAGGACAACACCCTACTCAGGGCCAGCCAGGTGTGGTCCTGCTTTAATCATCACAAGTAGGTACTTAGTCTATCAGTCTCACCCAATTCAATCAATTCCAAATCAAACTTCAGGTGGGGTCTCCTGGGAATCTGCTAAGTCCCATTATTTTATCACACTGTATCTCTTTTACCTTTGACCTATTCTATTTTAAGGTGTTATTTTTTTTTCAGTATATTTTTTGTGCCTCTTCTACCAAGCTGTTGAATCTTGTTTGTTTGTTTTGTTTTTGTTTTGTATTGTTTTTTGCAACAAACATTTATTTTATTTTTTCCAGTTACATGTAAGGGTATTTTCTAACATTCATTTACATAAGATTTAGAGTTCTAATTTTTCTCCCTCCATCCCTTTCCTACCCCCTTTGCAAGACATCAACCAGGTTATATATGTACAATCCACAAGTGCTCTTTTTATCAGTTCTTTCTAAGGGAGTGGAAAGTATGTTTCATCATTAGTCCCTTGTTATTGTCTTGGATCCTTGTATTGTTGGGAGTCATTCATAATTGCTCAGCAAACAATATTGCTGTTCACTATGCACAATGTCCTCCCAGTTCTGCTCACTTCACTATACATCAGTTCCTATAAGTCTTTTCAGATTTTTCTGGGATCATGCTGTTTGTCATTTCTTATAGCACAATACCATTCCACTACAATCATATACCACAGTTTCTTCATTCATTCCTCAATTGATGGACATTCCCTTGATTCTCAATTGTTAGCCACAACAAAGAGTTGCTATAAATGTTTTTTGTACAATTTTCCCCCTTTTCTCTTTTTCATGCTTACTATTGTTAACTGTTTCCCTCCATCCTATTCCCTTCTCCATGATATTTACTCTATTATCTATATTCTTTCACCCTATCTTTCTTCAAAAGGGATTTGCTTCTGTCTGTCCCCTCCCCCAATTTGCCCTTCCTCCTTTTGCCCCTCTCTCTTTATCCCCTCCCCCTCCTATTTTCCTGCAGGATTAGATAGATTACTCCATCCAAATAAGTGTGTATGTTATTCCATCCTTGAGGTAATTCTGATAAGATTAAAGTCTTTGAGTGAATTCTGATGAATGTTAGTCTCATTTACTGCCCAGATTAAATACATTACTCCATCCAATTGGGTGTGTATGTGTGCTAATTGCTCCTTGAGCCAACTCTGATAAGATTAAGGTCTTTGAGCCTAGTCTGATGAGTGTAAAGTTTATTGGCTACCCTGCTACTCCCCCATCTCTTCCCCCACTCCATAAGCCCTTTCCTATTTCTTTCATGTAGGATTTAACCCCATGCTACCTCTGCCCTTCTCCTTCCCCATGTCCATTCCTCTCACTGCTTCATTTTACCCTAAAAATGTCATTATGGGGCAGCTAGGTGACACAATGGACAAAGAATCCACCCCAGACCCAGGGGAATCCCAGCTAAAACCTGGCCTCAGACACAAGAGAGTCACACACTGCACAACCCCAGGTATATCCCCCAACTCCAATTTTTTATGGTTTTCTAGGGTCTTGTATTTGAAAGTCAAATTTGCCATTCATTTCAGGTATTTTCATCACAAATAGCTGAAAGTCCACTTTTTCATTGAAGTCCCATTTTTCCTCTGAAAGATTACACATAATTTTGCTGGATACATGATTCTTGGTTGTAATCCCAGTTCCTTTGCCCTCTGGAATATCATTATCCGTGTCCTCTGGTCCTTTAATGTAAAAGCTGCCAGATCTTGCACTATCCGAACTGAGGCTCTTCAGTACTTGAATTCTTTCTTTTTGTCAGCTTGCAATATTTTCTCCTTGATATGGGAGCTCTGGAATTTGGCTAAAATATTCCTGGGAGGTTTCCTTTTGGGATCTCTTTCAGGAGGTGATCAGTGGATTCTTTCAATTTCTATTTTACTTTTTTCTTCTTGAATATCAGGGCAATTTTCCCTGATAATTTCTTGGAAGATGATGTCTAAGCTCTTTCTGTGATCATGGTTTTCAGGTAGACCAATAATTTTCAAATTATTTCTCCTGGATCTATTTTTCCAGGTCAGCAGTTTTTCCAAGAAGATATTTCACATTGCCCTCTATTTTTTTTTATTCATTTAGATTTGCTTTATTGTGTCTTAGTTTCTCATAAAGTCACTGGCTTCCATTTTTTCAATCCTAATGCTTAGGCAATTATTTTCACCAGAGAGCTTTTCCATTTGGCTTTTCAAGATGTTGACTTTTTCTCATATCTTTTCTGCATCACCCACTTTTTTTCTTTCAATTTTTTTCCTCCACCTCTCTAACTTTATCTTCAAAGTCCTTTTTGAGCACCTCTGTGGCCTGAGACCAATTCATATTTTTCTTGGAAGCTTTAGATATAGGGGCCCTGATGTTGACATCTTCCTCTGAGGGTGCCCCTCAGTCTTCCTTGTCACTAAAGAAAGTTTCTATCGTACTCACCTTTCTCTGTCTGCTCATCTTGCCTTTCTTTTACTTGACTTTTAGCTCCTTAAAATGGGTCATTGTTTCCAGGCTGCACTATCCCACATTTCAGGAGGTCCCAGGTGGTATGATTTAAGGAGAATCAGGTTCTTCCCTCACCCGGCCTGTTTCCTGGTCCTAGATGACCCCAGACCAACTTGCTAATCAACCAGCTTTGTGTGTTGTGGTTGTTAGCTCTGATGGGCCTGTGCCCCTCCCCCTCCTGGGCCACAGATACTCAGGCCTACCTCCTGGTTCCCAGAAGGGATGAAAAACCCAAGTTCTGCCTCAGCACCAGCAGAGATCTCTGTAATCTACCCCCTGCCTAGGGCTCAGCCCTCTCACCAGACTGTGAGCTTAAATCCAGACAATACTGGCACTGCAGTTAATTCAGAGGCTATTGGGTTCTCTTTCTCTGGCAAGGCCTTCCTGGTACTAAATCTGTGTCAGGGTGACTGTGGGGTTGGACTCCACTCCTGTCTCAGCACAGCAGCTCCCTCCTTCCAACCTTCCAAGCTGTCTTTGTTTGGAAAATGATCTCAGCACATTCATCTGTGGATTTTGCTGCTCCATGAATTGTCCTATGGCATTATTTGGACTATTTTTTTGGAGCGATTGTTTCTTGAGTTAGAGAGCTCACTGTCTTTCCTCTGCCATCTTGGCTCCACCCCAGAAGTCCCCCTAGGTCTTTCTTCTGTTGACTCTTTTTCATAATTTTCTTGCAGTATTCATATTTCTCCTCATGATTTTTCCTCTATCTTTCTTACTCATTTTTTTTTGCAGTGCAATGAGCATTAAGTGACTTGCCCAGGGTCACACAGCTAGTAAGTGTCAAGTGAGGCCAGATTTGAACTCAGGTAATCCTGAATCCAGGGTTGGTGCTTTATCCACTGTGCCACCTCTTACTCTTTTACTTTTACTCTTTACTTTTACTCTTACTCTTACTCTTTTCTCCTCTTACTCTTACTCTTTTCCCCTCTTACTCAATTTCTAAAATCCTTTTTGAGCTCTAACATGGCCTAAGACCAATTTACATTTTTCTTTGAGGCCTTGGATGTAGTAGTTTTGACTGTTGTCTTCTGAATTTGTGTTTTGAACTTCCCTGACACCATAGGAACTTTCAGGATCTTTTCCTTCTATTTGTTCATTTTCTAGCCTATTTCTTGACTTTTAACTCTATGCTCAAGTGTGGCTCTGTTTCTAGAGTGGAGCAGCCACTGTCCCAAACTTCAGGTTGTTTCTGCATGTGTGTGAAGAGATAATTTTGAGGATTTGTATATTTTCAGTTCTTACAAAGTGCTATGTTCTAGGGAAAGGTGATTTTACTCCTCTCTTAACCTGTGCTCTGGTCTGTGAGTGACCACAAGCACTATTTCCCATCCTGCTACTGTGACCAGGGATCAAGATCCATTGTGCCTACAAGTTCTGATGTACTAGTGTTCCTCCTTACCCTGGAATTAAAAGAGTCCTGTCTGTAGTGTCACCAACTGGACCCTATAATCTCATTCTGACCAATTCTCTGACCCCTTACTATATGTAGACTGGGAGGTCTGGGAAAAGCTACTGTCTCCAATGATTCAGTCACTCCAAAGGCATACTGCTGGTTTGCTGAGGAATAACCTGTACTAGATTACAATCCACTCTCATGCTAGTACAACAGACTTTTCCTGCCTATCCTTTAAGTTGATTTCAGCTAGGAAATTATTTCACCTTTCTTTGTGGGTTCTTTTGTCCTAGATTTTGTTTTGATGCATTATTTAAAATTTTTGGAGGGCTTTGGGGAAGAGTTTAGCAGAGTTCCTGCCTTTTCCCCATCATCTTTACTCTACCAAGTACCATTTTCAGAAGACATATTTTCAATAACATTGTGGTGAAACAAGGGTGATCAGTATCACCGTTATTATTTGATATCTTTATAGAACTACTAGCTATAACATTTTCTTGGAGAGAGAAATCACAGAGGTAAAAGAAGCATAATTATATTTTTCCACATATGATTCTATGATTTCCTTAGAAAACCCTAGAGATTCAACTATAAAAATCATAGAAATGATTAGCAAATTCAATTATGTAGCAGGATGCAAAGAAGGTTGCAAAAATTATCAGTCTTTCTGTCTAATACCACCAAATCAAAAGGTAAGAGATGAAAAACAAAATTTCATTGAAAATTACTACAGAATATCTAAAATAAATGGGAGTCATTTACTAAGACATACAATAATTATATCAATGCAATTACCAAAAACATGTTTTTATAGAAATAAAAGAATACATAAATAATTGGTCATGACATGACAATGTAATGAATTGACAGTGTTATCCAACTTGTTTACAATTTAAGTCACTTCTGAATAAAACCACCAAAGTCTTAAATTAAACAAGTTGAAAAATACTTGCAATATTTTTGGAATGAAATAAGAGAAATAAGGTGAAGGAGGGAGATAATAAAACCAAATAAAAAACTGTACTAATATAAGTCATTCTCTAATTGATAAATGGCCAAACGATTTGAAGAGGTAGTATGTTGCTGAAGAGATCCTAGGTATCTTTATGTATGTGGATAAAAAGGCTCCAAACAAGCTGTGTGCCAAGATGGTGGAGGAAAGGCAGTGACTTGCCTGAGCTCTCCCCAAGACCCCTCTAAATACCTTCAAATAATGTCATAAGTCAATTCCTGGAGCAAGAGAACCCACAAAGGGATAGGATGAAATAATTTTCCAGGCAAAGACAATTTAAAATGTTGGCAGGAAAGGTTGGTTGTACCAGTGAGAGAGTGGAATGCAGCCCGGCATAGGTGGTGCAGATCCAACCCCACCACAGACCCAGCCCCTACAAACCAGCCCTTGGGAGCCTCTGAATCATCAAGAGCACCAGCTGGTTCTGGAACTCAGCCCACAGACAGTCAGGGGGTTGCACAGTTGTCCAAGGGGAGATTACAGGGGTCTCTTTGTTGGCACTGAGGTGAGATGCTGTTGTTTTACCTTTGTTCAGATCTGGTTTGCAAGTTTGAGTGTTGGTCCCAGATGGGGGAGGAACACAAGAACATTAGTGCTTGCAGCCACAGTGGAGTAGTATTATGTTCCAGGTTTCAGGGCAGAATAGCAGGCCTGTGGTTGCATGCAGACAAGAGCACAGGTCAGGAGAGTTGTGAACGTACCTCTCCTCAAATTGTACCACCTTGGAAGAAATAAGGACTTACAAATTTCTAGAAGTATGTCATAGAACAGCTGCTCAAACCCTCTGAAACTTGGAACAGTGTACACTCCTCCATGAAAGCAGTGCCCCACTTTAACCAAGAGTTAAAAATAAAGAAATAAACTAGGAAAATGAGCAAACAGAAAAAAAAATGCTGACCCTAGAAAGTTTCTATGGTGACAAGGAAGACCAAAATACACTCTCAGAAAAAGATAACAAAGTCAAAACTCCTGCATCCAAAACATCCAAGAAAGATATGAATTGGTCTCAGGCCATAGAAGTGCTCCAAAAGGACTTTGAAAATAAAGTAAAAGAGATAGAGGAAAATATAGAAAGAGTGATGCAAAAAAAGTCACGATAAAAGTGAACAGCTTGAATAGCCAAATGGAAAAGGAGGTACAAAAATGCTCTAAAGAAAATAATTCCTTAAAAATTAGGATTGAGCAAATGGAAGCTAATGACTTTATGAGAAATCAAGAAAAAATAAAGCAAAACAAAATGAATGAAAAAATAGAAGGCAATGTGAAATATCTCATTGGAAAAACAACTGACCTGGAAAATATATCCAGGAGAAATAATTTCAAAATTATTAAACTACCTGAAAGCCATGATCAAAAAAAAAAAAAAAGCCTAGACATCATCTTCCAAGAAATTTTCAGGGAAAATTGTCCTGACATTTTAGAAACAGAAGTAAAATAGAAAATGAAAAAATCCACTGATCACCTCCTGAAAGAGATCCTAAAATGAAAACTTTCAGGAATATTATAGCCATATCCCAGAGCTCCCAAGTCAAAGAGAAAATATTGCAAGCAGCCAGAAAGAAGTGATTCAAATATGTGGAGCCACAGTCAGGGTAACACAAGATCTAGCAAGCTTCTACATTAAAGGATCAGAGTGCTTAGAATATAATACTCCAGAGGGCAAAGGAACTAGAATTGCAACCAAGAATAACCCAGCCAGCAAAACTTATTATAATACTTCAGGGGGTAAATGGGAATTCAGTGAAAGAGAGGACTTTCAGGCATTCTTTATGAAAAGGCCTGAACTGAATAGAAAATTTGACATTCAAATACAAGGCCCTAGAGAAGCATAAAACGGTCTTCTAGTAGCACAGTAGGGGTTGAATCCCTAGAAAGAGATAAAAAGGAAAAGTGGTGCCAGATAAGCCAAAGAAAAGGAATGTGCTGTATTGGTAGAGAGCTGGGCACAGAATCAAGAAACCTGGGTCCAAGTCCTTCTTCGGATAGAATGCATATGAAGGTAATCACAATTCAGAGTACTCTGAGCTGCTCTCGGGGTACAATGGGGGAGGGGTTCCTCACTGGGAGTTACGTATGCTGATGAAATCACAAGTTTAATGCAAAACAATAATAATATTCATGAATAATCCTTCAGGAAAAATAGTTCTTAAGAATAAGTTATTTTCCACTCTCTACATCCAGAAAAAAAGAGCTGTGGAATCTGAATGCAGATTGAACCATATTTTTTCTACTTTTTTCTGTTATTTTTCTGCTATTTTTCTCCTTTTGTTCTGGTTCTTCTTTTACAACAGGACTAATGCAGAAACATGTTTAATGTAATTGTACATATATAACCTATACCAAATTGCTTTCTGTCTTGGGGAAGAGGGAGAGGAGGGAAGGAGAAAAATTTCAAACTCAAAGTCTTATAAAAACAAATGTTGAAAACTATTTTTACATATAACTGGAAAATAATAAAACAATTTTATGAGAAAAAGAGGCACCAAACAACTCTGAGGTATCACCTCACACCCATCAAATTGGTTAATGTGACAGAGAAGGAAAATGACAAATGCTGCAAGGGATTAGGGAAATTTGAGACACTAAAACATGGCTGTTGGAGTTGTGAACTGATCCAACCCTTTTGGAGAGCAATTTGGAGCTATGACCAAAGGGCTATATTTCTGCATGTGCTTTGATTCTGTGATGCCACTACTACTAGGTCTGTATTCCAAAGGGATTATTAAAAAAAACAAAAAACAATCTATATGTACAAATATATTCATAGACTCACTTTATGTAGTGGTAAAGAATTAGAAATTACAGTGATGTCCATCAATTTTGGGAATGGCTGAACAAGTTGTGATATAGGATTGTGATGAAATACAATTGTGCCATAAGAAAAAAAAAATTATCAGGATGCTGTCAGAAAAACCTAGAAAGACTTATTTAAACTTATGCAAAGTGGAGTGATCATAACCAGAACTGTGTACACAGTAACAGCAATATTGTAATGATGATATGAAAGACATTAGCTACTCTGATCAATGCAATGATCCAAGACAATTCTCAAGGATCCATGATGAAAAATGCTATCCACATCCAGAGAGAGAACTAATGAACTCTGAGTACAGATATGAAGCATACTTTTTTCCACTTATTTTTTTTCCTCTTCATGGTTAAAATTGCAAAATGTTTTGCATGATTTGATTTGTATAACTGATATCATTGCTTTCTTTCTCAATGGACAGGGTAGGTATGAGAGAGAAGGAAAGAAATTGGAACAAAAAAAATTGAAAAAATGTTAAAAAGAAAAAAAAGAAAAGAAAAAAGTGTTTCCTCCCCCAAACCCAAATTTTTCATACTGATTCTATATCACATGTTCTTCAATTTTACTATTTTTGGGGGCAGGGCAATAAGGGTTAAGTGATTCGCCCAGCATCAAACACCTAATAAGTGTCAAGTGTCTGAGGTCAGATTTGAACTCAGGTCCTCCTGAATCCAGGGAGGGTGCTTTACCCACTGTGCCACCTAGCTGCCCCCTATTCTTCAGTTTTAATTGAGATTTCACTCAAGGAATTTAAGGATTCTTCCCCCTGTTGAAAATACACTTAGCCGGGGAAAGTGTTACAACTTAGTGTAGAAGAAACAAGTTACAGCATTTAAAAGGAACATGAACTCAACATTCAGACAGCTTAGGTTCAAATCCTAACACATTCTCATGTGACCATAGACAAATATTTTCACCACTTTGGGATATGCTTCATCATTTGTATTATTGAGGGGCATTGTAGACTATATTTAAGGATTCTTCTAGATGTGCCTACAATCTTATGACATCTCAGTTATTTTTACATTCATCTAAACAACAAGGTGGCACAGCAAATAAAGCACTGAATTTGTAGTCAAGAAAATCTCAGTTCAAATCTTGCCTCAGACACTATGTGACTCAAGCCAAGTCACTCAACTTCTGCCTGCCTCGGTTTCCTTATTTATAAAATGGAAATTATAGTGGTACCTAATGTTTTCAGTATAAAATGAGATATCTATTGCAAACTTTAAAGTGTTACATAAGTGCTAGAAATTATTGTTGTTGTTTTCTTAGATCTTTCTGAAAGATGCTGAAAAAGATTTAGAGATAATAAGCATGTGAAAATTTTTAAATTTACTTTAAAATGGGGTGGAATAATGTGAAAGTAATATAGACTTTGTCTACTTCAAATTTTGTTTAGTCCCAGCCAGGCCAGTGTAAAGAAAGAATTGAAGATATAGAATTGATGCTATTCTAACAATGGTTCAAAGACATACATGATCAAAGAGTTAGTAACCTGATCACAGGAAAATAGGTAGTTAAATTTCAGAGCTGGGGAATGAAATAGGTCTTGTAATTCTCATGCTCTTTCCACCCACCAATTCCTAGTCAGCATGAAGCAATTTCAGAAGAATCTTCTTCCCCTTTCTTTATATATAGAGAAGTGGGGAAATGTTGTGGGCCCAAAGTTCCCCAGAAGTTCTCTGGGGCACATCAAGGAATCGTCTCCTTGAGAAACTAAACCAGAGGACTGATAGGCCTAGAGAGATAAGTGGAACCAGATGGGACTGAGCTAGCTGTGGGACCTCCACCCTTCATTCTGATCTCCCTTACCCCTGGGGACATAAGTTTGGGTGTGGCTGCAGCCTTTGTGTCCTGAAGAGAGAGATGGCTTGAGAGATCTGTAGCCACCCCTCTCCCAATTCCTCTAGTCACTACCAGTGGGGGATTGTCCTCCCTCACTAAAGGAACTTTTCCACAGGCAGATGGTCACTCTGATCAGTCCCCTATAACACTACCTAACAGCCTCCTGCTCAAGGAGATTGATACCTCAGAGCCACGTGCTTTGTTCCATACCTCTCTCCCCATGTGAAGTCCAAGGTTTTCTTTCATGGTTTTCCCCCACCCCTTCCCTTGGCCCTAAATAAACTACCATCTTATTCTAACTGCTTTTGTGTGCAAGAGGGTGTAATTCTCTAAAGAGGAATTCCTAAGAACCCCAACCCCTACCCCTATTCCAACCCCACACCCCATTTTCCCCCATAACACTTCCCTCCCCCCTCCCCACACCAGCAAGCAATCTACTATAAGTTATACATTACAATCATGTTAAACATATTTCCACATTAAGTCATGTTGTAAGAGAAGAATCAGAACAAATGGGAAAAAAGGAAGAAACAACAACAAAAGCAAAAAGAAAATTTTAAATAGTACGCTTAATCCACATTCGGACTCCATGTTCATTTTCTTAATGTGGAGAGCATTTTCAATCATGAGACTTTTGGCATTGTTTTGGATCATTGTATTGCTGAGAAAAGCTAAGTCTTTCACAATGGTAAGGGGTTTTTTAAAAGATCCCCCAGGTTCGTTAAGCCCCCTATGGGCCACCAATCTCTAAGAGCCTGCCCCCTCCCCAACTATTTCTCCAAGACTGATAAGGAATGATATTAAAAAGCCTCTTTTCATAAAAACAAAGAAAAGAACAGAGTTTATTGATGAGAAAAAAAATTCTAAATAAGGACAAAGAAAAGCAGGAAATATGACTTATAAACTCACCCACTGGACTCTCTCTCTCTATCCCCCTGCACATCCGCATTTAACTCTCTCACCTGCCACTGTGAACTCTCTCTCTCTCTCTCTCTCTCTCTCTCTCTCTCTCTCTCTCTCTCTTCTCTTCTCTTCTCTTCTCTTCTCTTCTCTTCTCTTCTCTTCTCTTCTTGTCTCCTCCTCCTATGTTTCCATGTCCCCAGCCCCCTCTTCTATACCCACCCAGAATAAAAAACCCTTCTTTCACAGGAAACCCGGGCCAACCACCCGCACATCCTAAACCAATTCTGTGGCACCCCAAGGGTGGTGTTCAAGGCTAGCTGGGGTATGGGGTTTCCTTGCATACCCCTGCTTGGTGGAGGGAGCCATGAAGCGCATGCCTAAGGCTTGTGTGCCTGGAGCAGAGGGAGACCCATGGGGCCCACCATAGGCTTTCTAATTTTAGCCAAAGATGGGATCCCCCAAATCAAATTCTTACATAATTGATCATCATGCAATGTTGTTGGTACTGTGAAAAATCTTCTCTCAGTTCTGCTCATTTTACTTAGTATCAATTCATGTAAATCTTTACAGGTTTGGTTTTTTTTTCTGAAATCCACCTGATTATCACTTCTTACAACACAATAGTATTCACATAGGACAACTTGTTTAGCCATTCCCCAACTGATGGGCATACCCTCAATTTCCAATTCTTTGCTACCACAAAAAAAAAGAGTAGCTATAAACATTTTTGTATAAGTGAGTCCTTTTCCTTTTTTTAAATGATCTCTTTGGGATATGGACTTATTAGTGTTATTGCTGGGTCAAAGGGTATGCAAAGTTTTATACCCTTTTGGACATGGTTCCAAATTGCTCTCCCAATTGGTTGGATCAGTTCACAACTCCACCAACAGTCTTTTAGTGCTCCAATTTTCCCACATCTCCCCCAACCTTTATCTCTTTATTTTATTTATTTATTTATTCATTCATTCATTCACTCATTTATTTATTTATTTATTTATTTATTTATTTATTTATTTATTTATTTATTTATTTATTTACTTATTTATTTATTTACTTATTTACTTATTTACTTATTTACTTATTTACTTATTTATTTACTTATTTATTTACTTATTTATTTATTTATTTATTTACTTACTTACTTATTTATTCATTTATTTATTTATTTATTTATTTATTTATTTATCTATCTATCTATCTATCTATCAATCAATCAATCATAGTCTCTTTCTGGCTGCTCCCAATATTTTCTCCTTTACATGATAATTCTGGTATTTGGCTATGATATTCCTTGGAGTTTTCCTTTTGGCATCTCTTTCAGGAAGTTATCAGTGGATTCTTTCAATGGCTATTTTTTCCTCAGGTTCTAATACACTGGGCAAGTTCTCCTTGATAATGTCATGAAAGAGAGTCTTTCTTTTTTTGTGTGTGTGTCATGGTTCTCAGGTAGTCCAATTATTCTTAAATTGTCCCTCCTGGATCTATTTCCCATGTCTGTTGTTTTTCTGAAGAAGTATTAAATATTTTATTCTATTTTTACATTCTTTTGATTCTGTTTTACTTCTCCCTGTTGTGTCACTGAGTCATTAGCTTCTATCTTCACAATTCTCATTCTTAAGAATTATTTTCTCCAGGGAGCGGCTAGGTGGTGCAGTAGATTAAGCACCGGCCCTGGATTCAGGAGTACCTGAGTTCAAATCCAGCCTCAGACACTTGACACTTACTAGCTGTGTAACCCTGGGCAAGTCACTTAACCCCCATTGCCCCCCCACACACACACACACAAAGAATTATTTTCTCCAGTCAGCTTTTACACCTTCTTTCCCATTTGTCAAATAGTATTTTAAAGGCAATATTTTCTTTTTCCAAGCTATTGACTTTATCTTGCCTAACTCATTTCTTTTCCCAATTTTTCTTCTACCTATCTTATTTGATTTATAAAATCCTTTTTGAACTCTTCCAAGAGGGCTTTTTGGTCTTGAGAACAATTCTTCTTCTTTTTTAAGGTTTCAAATTGAGGCATTTTGACATTGTTGTCCTCTGAGTTTTTGTATTGATTGTCCCTATTGCCATAGTAATTTTCAATAAAGAGGTTTTTTTCAGTTTCTTATTCATATTTTAGCCTCTTTTATGCCTTTTAAAGTTGAGTTCTGATCCTGTGGTACAGTGTGCACTGTCCCAAGCTTTTTTTGCTTGGAGTCAGGGGTCTAGTCACTGGCTTTCTGTCCTGAAGGCTCAGCTGCTTGCATATTGATCACTGCACCGGAGTGGCCCTACCTATTTGGGCCTGTTGAGTAGATACCCCAGCTGGCAGATTATATCTTTTGTGTTGGGCCTCAGGGACTCAAAACTGGTCTTCTTTGCCACTAGCTTGATCAGGTAGGACCAAGGATTCTCAGCTGCTAATATGTGCTGTGGTGAAAAGCCTTTTGCTGGCTTGTCTAAGCACTCTTTGCTCTGAGCTGTGCTCACCTTTTACCCAGGTTAGACAGACATTTCCTGAAGACCTTCTAGGTTATTTTAAGCCAGAATCTTGTGTCACTCTGTCTTTTTATAGGTTCCACAGCTCCATAATCTGTTTAGAGGATTAATTTAACATTGTTTCTGAGGAAAATTTGGGAGAGCTCAGGCAACTTCCTGGCTTCACTCTGACATCTTGACTCCACTTGCAGAATTCCATTATTAGTTCTTTGGAATTATTTTGAAGTATTATGCCAATTGAAACATAGATAAGTAAACAAAATATACATAATAAATAAATTAGTGTATCTAGAATAAATAAATATAAGGAATAAGTAAATATACAATAATGAAATAAATGAATAAATACATAAATAGTCTCTCTGTATGTGTATATACCAGTGGTAGGGGCATCCCTATGAAAGTAGGTGGCTGAGGCCAGCTATATTTCCATATCTTGATATTTTTATTTAATAGATATTAAGGACAATTAAAAAAAGTAAAGATGGTAAAAAGGATAACCTAAAAGAAGATGAAATTTTAAAAGTGGAGAGACACAAGTCCATAGATCAAGACCATCTGAACCAGTCTACTCATTTTATAGCTGAGAATCCTTTGGCCCAGGAAGGTTAAATAACTTGACTAAGTTAGTCACAAAGGCCATACATGTTAGAAGCAGGATTTGAACATAGGTACTCATGTTCTAGTCAGGTCTCTTTTCATTATACTGGTCTGCCTTTGGGATTTTTTCTTTGTCTGTTTGTTTTTTGTAGGGCAATGAGGGTTAAGTGAATTGCCCAGGGTCACAGAGCTAGTAAGTGTCAAGTGTCTGAGGCCAGATTTGAACTCAGGTCCTCCTGAATCTGGGGCCAGCATTTTATCCACTGCACCAACTAGCTGCCCCCTGCCTTTAGGATTTTTGAAGATAGAAAAATAATATTTCTTATAAGCTGATTGAATTAATATGAACATGAATTGATTTTATTTTATTTTTTAAAATATTTGCAACCTTTGAGAGAGTATCTTGAGTGTCAACCAGCCCCAGTGACCTTAGTAGTTCATAGCCTAAGGACAGCTGTGCTAAGACCTCTAAAATAGTCCTATTTTTAAGCTATCTTTTCCTAAATAGTGTGTTAGAAATAAGTACCTTCCAAAGTAAATACCCCCAAAAAATTAAATTTGAAAGCAAAAACACTTTAAGGCAACTGATGAATTGGTCACTGTTACTTAAGAAGAAAATATGTTTAAGTAAATTAATAGTATTTATTATTATTATATTATTACATTATTCATTCATTATTATTTAATAAAATTATTTCTAAATTATTTATTCTATCATAGGGATAGAAAGAAGGGATCATTTGAAGTTTTGTAAGTTGAGTCTCTAAAGAGTCAGCAAACTTGATTTGTTTTTTGAGGTAACCTAGCACTAATAACACTGCAGCCCAAAAGCCCAATCAAGTGCACTTCCCATTAAGAATCAAAGAGTAAACACAATTAGCTCTTAGCAAAGGCATTTACTAAGATGCCTTAGTGAAAAGAGTAGATATAAACCATACTTCCCATAAATCTGGAGTATACTCCCCCAAAAATATATAGTCTATTGAAAGAGTGAGTTCCAACTTAGAGTACAGTGATAGTGATGCACACCTTTAAGGCACAAATAGGAAAAAGGCAACTCACAACCCTTGGTACTACAGAGTCTAAAAGTCCTATCTCTCTTGATATTCATGTAGCTACTCTTAGATAGAGCATGGTGGCATGGTTAAAATGTTGGAGTTGGAGTTAGGCTGATGGGTTCAAATTCTGCTTTACAAACTCATTAGCTCTCTGATGCTGAGGTAGTCATGTAGGCTCTTACTACTTCTGTTTCCCCATCTAAAAAATGGAAGTAATAATGGCATGTCACAGAGGGTATTGTGAGAAGTAAATGAGATAATATATGTAATGGGCTTTGCAAACCATAAAGTGCCATATAAATATTACCTATCTAATCATGTCCCCTCATTTTTATAGATGAGTAAACTGAAGCTCAGAGAGGTTTAAAGGCTTAACTATGGTGCATGCCAGTAGTAAGTTATATAGGTTGGAGCTGAAATAAAGCTTTCAATTCTAAATCTAGTGCTGTTTCCACTTTACTTTTAGAATAATTTGAGATAATCACTTTGTGGTCCCCTAGAATTCTTTCTTGATGCTTCAACGTGGCATACAGTTCATCATATTTTTAAAATGCTACAACAAGCAAAGCATATATTCTGACAGGTCTGAAGAAACTGGAAAGTATTGAAAAGAAGACTTCTTGAAGGGCTATGAGTCTTTTGTGCCAAAGATCAGCCTACATGAATTTCAAAAACTTATCACCAACAGATTGGCCATTAAATATTAATTTTTCTCTCAACATAGCAATTCATGACTTGCATGTGTATCAACAGACTGTTGTTGGGATACTGTGATAGAGAGTTCCTGACAACTAAAGGTGTAGACTCATGCTATGACCAGTTTCAGTCTTTTAGAAGCATGAATTCTAAAGAGAGGAGAATTATGATTTCTAATTGACTCTAAACTCAGCACAAACCAGATTGTCAGGGAAAATATTTTTTTCTTTTTTTTTTTTTTACTTTTTTTTAATTAATAAAGTATTTTATTTTTTTCCTGTTACATGTAAAGATAGTTCTCAACTTTTATTTATACAATCTTTCCAATTTCATATTTTTCTCCCTCCCTCCCTTCCCTCCCCCCCCTCCCCTAGGCAGCAGGTAATCTGATATAGGTGTTTTATATAATATATATATATATATATATATATATATATATATATATATATATATATATATATATATATAGTGAGATTTTAAATTGGATATTAGATCATAAATCTCTCCTCTTTAACCTTTCCCTTAATTAAATTTACAGGGGCATCAGGCATGAGTAAAAATGAATGTTCTATTGTTAAGGGCCCCATAGATATCATGTTAGGATTCAATTTTGCCACTCTCTGGCTCTTTCCTGAGACTCCCACTACATTCAAAAATCCTACAGGTCTACACCTAGCATCTGGTTTGCTTACTAATACTGATTTAGAGGCTCCTGTGTCTAGTAGACCATCGTAATAAGTCTCCCCCACTTTTAGGGTGACATGTGGTTCATTACTCTGGGGAGGTGAATGGACTGGCACAAGTGCATTCAAAAAATCCGGATCTGGGAATATGTTGCTTTCATTATCTATGTTCCATTCCTCCCCTTCGTTTTGTCAATCCTCTGCCCCCCTTTGAGGAAGTCCACGGTGACAGCCCCATCTGGAGCACAAGATATGGTTGCTCTAAGCTTGCAAGGGAGATCACAACCTAAAGAAAAACTGGTGTCTCTCCATTATCGCTAACCGACTGTTAAAACTTTTTACCTATATATATATATATATATATATATATATATATATATATATATATATATATATACACACACATACATACATACATATTTTTGTATATATATGTGTATATATTTGTATGTATGTATATATACACATAATAACATTAAACATATTTCTGCATTAATCATGTTATGAGAGAAAAATCAGAGCAATGACAAAAAACCTCAAAATAGAAAAACATCAGCACCAAAAACAAAAGAAATAGTATGGTTCATTCAGCATCTACTCCACAGTCATTTTTTTTCCCTGGATTTGGAGATCCTCTTCTATCATGAGTTCCCTGGAACTCTTCTGTACCATTGCATTGGTGAGAAGAATATAGTCCATCACAGTAGATCAACACTCATGTTCAAGATACTGTGTACAATATTCTTATGGTTCTGCTCATCTCACTCATCATCAGCCCATGCAAGACCCTCCAGATTTCTCTGAACTCCTCCTGCTCATCATTTCTTACAGCACAATAGTATTGCATTGTATTCATATACCACAACTTGTCCAGCCATTCCCCAATTGATGGGCATTACCTCAACTTCCAATTCCTTGCCACCACATATAGAGCAGCTATAAATATTTTTGTACATGTGGGTCCCTTTCCCCTTTCCATGATGTCTTTGGGCAAAAGACCCCAAAGTGGTATTTCTGGGTCAAAGGGCATGCACAGCTTTATCACCCTTTGGGCATAATTCCAAATTGCTCTCCAGAATGGTTGGACCAGTTCACAGGTCCACCAACAATGCATTAGTGTTCCAATTTTTCCACAGATTCTCCAACATTTCTTATTTTCCTTGTCATTTTAGCCAATCTGATAGGTGTCAGGTGGTACCTCAGAGTTGTTTTAATTTGCATCTCTCTAATCATTAGAGATTTAGAGCATTTTTTCTTATGGGAATAGATAGCTTTGGTTTCTTCATCAGAAAACTGCCTGTTCATATCCTTTGACCATTTCTCAATTGGGGAATGACTTGGATTCTTATAAATTTGATTTAGTTCCCTATATATTTTAGAGATGAGTCCTTTATCAGAAGTACTGGCCTCAAAAATTGTTTCAGGGAAAATAATTTAAAACTTAAAGTTCACTCATGTCTAGTGCACCCTCCCTCCCCCCCAAAAAGAAAAGGTAATAACATTATTCAGCATATAATCAAATTAATTCTTGAACAGCTATTTAATTCCTTCACCTAAAAGAACTGCTTAAAACACACACACACACACACACACACACACACACACACACACAAAATAAAACCCTCTCAGACACATTAACAAAGACTTAAAATGAGATATAGTAACCTGTAATTCCTAGTTTCCTGGTAGGTTGATATTTAAAGCAACAAATAAAAAAAAAACATTTTGTGGGACATTTTATGGGATTAGTATTCATCTTTACCTTTAATTTTTACTATCTGCAGTACTCTCTCAAGATTCATATCCTCTGGGCTTCCAGGCTCATCATTTCTTTAGGGTTATCATATACAAGAAGGGCAGAAACCTTTGCTGGTAGTCAACTGTAACTAAGAATTCAAGAATTCCTGACCTATCAAAATCACAAAGTAGGTGGCAAATTTCCTCTCAAGATGACTGTCAAGTTGTCTATGTTCAAAGAAATAAACACAATTTGAAAGAGGGAGTAAAAGGCCTAAGGTTCATGGCAAGATGTTTACCTAGCCTAGCTTAGCAGCAAACCTTTGAGGTCCATTAAAGACTAGTTTGCCTGCTGCCATGTATAGCTAATTCCCATATTTTTCAGAGAGAAGACAGAGGTACCCCCTGCCCCTTCCAATAGGAAGTTCCAGAGAGAGTTCCAATGTACAATATGAATAGAGAGAAAAAAAAGGCAAGAGAAGATGTCATCTTTCTGTTGAAATCTACTGAGTGGGCAGCTCTTCCTGGCTCATTAGCTAATTCTCTGAAACAACTTCCTCCCCATTCCTGCTACAAGGGGGACACTAATATTGTTATATCACATTAAAATTATTAAATATTGATGAATTCATGACCCCAGGATTGTCCAAGGCATCTCAGTTAAAGTCCATATATGCTCCAATTGAGTGTATTCTAACCAGGGTAGTTTGGGATTGGGGAGTGTTATCTGATTTCTCCCACTACACTTGTAACTAAAGCATAGTGAGATTGTAATTAATATACCCATAGAAAGGAATTAATGGATTATCATGAAATAATCACCCAATATTATATTAATGAATTAAAAAGAAAATAAAAAATAATTTTTGTACATGGGATTGACTCCTAAACAAAGATATATACAGACAACAAACTTGGTTTCTGAAACAAAAAGATTTTTTAGATATATTACATAGACCTCAGGGAATAGAAATACAAGGTACCCACTTGTTCCTAAGCAAAATTATCTGCTAACATCAAATCTTAAGGATAAAATAATACTTAAAGTCAAGATAGCCCCTGAATAAGTTGACATTTTACCTTATTGAAGACAAATCTCCCTCCCCTCTTTTCTCCACCAGAAATCATTTCAGCTTACCAAGGACATTGTTTCTTAAAATAATAGAAAAGCTGCCAAGTTTATATAACAAGGTCTGTTTTCCTCCCACCTTCCATTCACAGGGAAAAATCACTTATTCTAATCTTTTAACTTGAGTGGAGTGGGCAGAAAACTCCTACTCTATAGATGAGATTTAAAATTGTAGCCCTTAAATTTATATTCCAAAATCTCATGACTATTTTATGAAGAGGAAAGACTTGAATTTTGAGCCTGGACTGCACATGGGGAAGTAGAGAGTAATAATTATACTTTTGTTTAAGAAAGGACAATTACAATATTCCTTTGACCATTCCCTACCCTTGTCCCAGTATCATAGAGTCCCAGAGTTGGAAGGGACCTCTGAGGCCAACTAATCCAATTGCTATTAAAACAAGAATTTATTTACATTGTGTATGTAGCCAGTTTGGGGCTAAAGTATACAGTCAATGTGATCCTTCCCAACTCTGAAATTCTGCTATTGTGTTATAAGTGATAGGGGTCATTTAACCTTTACTTGAAGACTTTTTTGATTTTTGTTTTGTTTTTGCAGGTCAATGAGGGTTAAGTGACTTGCCCAGGGTCACACAGCTAGTGTCAAGTGTCTGAGGCCAGATTTGAACTCAGGTCCTCCTGAATCCAGGGCTGGCACTTTATCCACTGTGCTACCTAGCAGCCCCTGAAGACTTTTGATGAAGGAAAACTCACTAAATCCAAAGGTAACACATGATAATTCTGAAAAACTCTAATGTAACCATGATTTGGGGCAGGCAGGTCATTCAGTGGATAATGTACCAAGACTTGGGTCAGAAAGAACTGAGTTCAAATTAGATCTCAGACACTTACTTAGCTCTGTGACTCTGCACAAGTCAATTAACCATGTTTGCCTCAGTTTCCTCCTCCATAAAATGAACTGGAGAAGTAAATGGCAAAACACTCCAGTATCTTTGTCAAGAAAATGCCAAAAGACATCATAAATAATTGGCCATGACTGAAATGGCTCAACAATAAAAATCATGATTGAAATAGCCTATTTCTTAGTGTTTTTGTGGTGGTTTGTCCTTCTTTCTCAAAGAGGATGTTGTCATGATGTCATGACCTGTACTGAATTGAAGTCAGGGAGGACTGTGCAACATCACGAACCTCACTCTCTCCTCCAGAGCAATCTGGGTCCAGTGACAAAATATCTATCAGGGCAATTGGAGATGGCCCCAGATGTTTAAGGCAATTGGGGTTGATTGACTTGCCCAAGCTCACAAAGCTAGTAAGTGTCTGAGGTGAGATTTGCACTCAGGTCTTTCTGACTTCAGAGTCAGCGGTTTATCTACTGCACCAGGTAAGGGCAGCCAGGTGATGCACTGGATAGAGCACAGGCCTAGAGTCAGTCAGTAATATCATAAACCTATTTCACAGAGCTTTGGATATCCTTAATTATTTTTAAGAAGGAATAGAATTTTGAGGAGTAATCATTTAACTGTTAACTAGAGAGTTTACCTATCATTGTTGAAAGATTGTGAGTCAAAGAAAGAGGAGTAAGAGATCTTTCCTGAGAGAATGAGTTTACCTATCTGCTCTTAGAAACACTGGAGAAACATTTCAAGGGAACTGAGTTTATTGCTTAATCCTGTATAGAATACATGCTTAGAGTTATCCTAAAAATATTTCTTGAAAGACTTTGATTCTCCTTTCTAGCATGAAGTCTCAGAGAAAGAGTTCCAAAACACAAGGTAAATAGAAAGATAAGACAAGACATCATCTTTCCCTTAAAGTCTACTGAGTGGCCATCTTTCCTGGCTCATTAGCTGATCCTCTTTGACATAATTTCCTCTACATTGTTGCTATCAGAGGGACACTAATATTCTCATGTCATCTTCAATTTCTAAAATGCTGAGTTCATGACCCTAGAATTGTCCAAGGGAGCTCAGCTTAGGTCCATGTGTGTATGTGTGTATGTATGTATGTATATATTATGTATGTAGAGAGATTCAGATATATACACACAGAGAGACACATAGACAGATACACAAACACATGTGTGTATTTATCTCTATCTCTATCTCTATATCCCCATGAACATCATTGGTTTCTTTTGTAAACTTGTTAATTTTATATTATAATGATTACATTAGGAAAGATTTATTAATAGCTATTAGGTTTGGGTTATATGGTGTCTTTTAGTTTATGAGCTTCACAACAATCACAAAGTATTAGTTTTATCAACCCCACTTTACAGTTAAGGAAACTGAGACTCAAAAAGATAAATGACTTGCTCACAGACACAGAGATACAAAGTGGTGATTTTGTGCAAAATTTCTCAGTGAAATTTATAGGTAATTACCTTAATTCTCATTTTTATTTGGATATATGTATATATATAGTAATGATTGGAGGGACACCACCTACTGGAGAATTACTATAGGAAAGCTCCACCATGAGGAGAATGCCTCTGAGGGCAAGGCCATGCAGCTTTTCCTTGGCATCAGGAAGTGACATTTGCTCATGGGTACTGTCTATCAAGGCTACCAGCCAATCAACTTAAGGAGCCTCCCATTTTCTGGGAGGGGACGGGAAGAAGGAAGGAGGGCCTGCACGGAGTTGCCCCCAAAACTAGGGGAACAGATTAGAACCCACATTTAGAAGTTTAAATTACACAGTTTGGCTTACCACAAAGAGGAAAACCAAATGTTCTTCTGATCTGTTTGTCTTCTGATCTTCCAGTTGGATAAGATTTCTCCCACCCCTGTCCCCTTAAATTGGAAAGTACTACCAAGCATTGGCTGTTTTAAATTTCAAATGGATCTTTTAATTATTCTAAGTACCCCTTTTCTAGCTTTACTTTCACTAATCAGAGATGTCGGCCAGTTTGAATTTAATGAATATTTTTTTATTCCTCTTTTTGGTTTTGTGGGGCTTTGTGGTGTGGTATGGAGAATTTGGCATGCCCTGGATAATATTAGGATAAAGATGATTCCCTGGGATTCCCCATTAGGAAAGCTACTTATGGATTGGAATAAGGGAAAACTTAGACTAAATACAATCATGACCAGAGGAAAGCTTATCAGACTGTGTTTTATGTGGCATGAGGAATTACAGGAAGAATGGCCCGAATATGGGTCATTTGATCCCCAAACATTGAGGCATTTGCAAAGAACCCTAAGTGGATATTCACCTGAACATTCACTTTATTGGGAAATTTGGGCCAGAGCAAGTAAAAATTATCATACTAAAAATATAAGACAAAGAAAATTTAGGCCCCAGCTTACATCTGAGTCTGCCTCCCAAACTGAAATAATAAATAATCTGACTCAATCCAGACCCCAACCTGAGGACAAGGGCTCTCAAACTGAAATAATAAACTGGCAGAAATTTCTAAGTCTACTTCAGGAGGCTAACAAAAGACCAAATAGATTTTACAATAGTCTTTGCAAGGCCATGAGACAGTACACCAGATTGGATCCAGTAGACCTAAGAGATTCCCATATTGTTCTCAACACATTTGTTTATAATTCACTACCAGAAATCTGTAGATACATTTTACAATGCCCAGACTGGAGGACTCTCACAGTAGAGATGATTAAAGAACTTGCAAATTATGTCTTTGACTCACGTGAGGAAAATCCAGATGGCCCTAAACAGAATATCCTGGTGCCAGCACTTCCTGGTCATGATTTGAATCATTCCAAGCCTAAGCATGAAGACATGGCCTCCCAAACTGAAACACCCCATAATACAACTCAATCCAAACCCGAGATTGAATGCAAGGCTATTCACACTGAAATTCCAAATGACCCAACTCCTATTCCCTCTCCCTCTGTTTCCTCCATGCCAAAGAAAGAAAGAAAGAAAGAAAGAAAGAAAGAAAGAAAGAAAGAAAGAAAGAAAGAAAGAAAGAAAGAAAGAAACAAAGAAATGATTTCCCTGTAGAGGAGACAGAGAAGGTAAAAAAATTTTCCCCTTCAAGAGATCCTCACCCATGGTCAAAAAGGTACTATACGTAAGTTCAGACAATACACACCTTTTACACCCAAGGATTTGGTTTTATGGGGACAAAGTACTCCTAAATTTGATGAGGATCCCACAGAAGTTATCAGGCAGTTTAGGGCAATTTTTAGAGCATATCAACCCACTTGGAATGATGTTACTGACCTCATGGAAACAATATTGTCCCCAGGGGAAAGAGCAGATATAGTAGCTGCAGCAAAGGGCCTGGAAGCCATGGGAAAGGTTGATATTGGGTGGCCTATTGAAGACCCTGACTGGGACCCCAATAACCCTAGGCTTTTTGATATGTTGAAAGATGCAAGAGAAACATTGCTGAAGGCAATGGAATCCTGTATTAGGAAGACTGATAACTGGCAAAAATTTATAGATATAGTTCAGGAACCTGATGAGAGACTTAATAGATTCTATGACAGGCTGTGTAAGCATGCCAGGCAATATGCTGGACTAGACCCATTAGACAGTAGAGATGCTCATATTATCTGCTCTTATTTAGTAAACCTGTCCTTACCAGAAATTAGAAAATATTTTAAAAAGCAATGTCCTGGCTGGAATAATTTGAGTCCTGACAGACTTAGAGAAATAGCAACATATATTTATGAAGGAAATGAGAGAGAAGAAAGGAACAGGCAGGACATTTTAGCTCCAGTACAGGAAACAACAAGGCAGCGAAACTGGACAATTGAAAATTGCTATCAACCCCCTAAACTTTACGAGTACTGCAAAAAACAAGGACACTTCTTGAGGGAATATAGGATTAGAAAACAAGAACTTAAAGGTCAGTGACCGAGAGCCTTCAGTAATTCTTTGGGTGAAATCAAAATAATTTTGGAAACTTTTATCAGAAAGGAAACAACCAAGGTTATTATAGGCCTTATTACAAGCAGAATCAAAATGGATATAAATCTTTTCAGGGGGATACAGAGAGACAGTATCAGAATAACTGTAGACCCTATCAGGGAGGTACAGAAGGATAGAACCAGAATCAGGGTAACCATGGACTCCCTCAAAACGGGGAACAGGATTGATGAGATGAAAGGGAGGGATGAAAAATAGATACTTAAAGTTACATATTCCCAGATCCAGATTTTTTGAATGCCCTTGTGCCAGTCCATTCACCTCCCCAGAGTAATGAACCTCATGTGACCCTCAAAGTGTTAGACACTTATTATGATTGTCTGCTAGACACAGGAGCTTCTAGATCAGTATTAGTAAGCAAACCAGACCCTGGATGTAAAGCTGTAGGATCTTTGAATGTGGTAGGAGTCACGGGAAAAGGACAAAGAGTGGCAAAATTAACCCTTCGAATGATATCTATGGGGCCCCAAGGTGTCCAGGTCAAAAGTACAATGGTGTTTGCCCCAGGTAGAATACTTAGGATTTATTCTGGCTGCCAGAACTTGCTCTGTCTCTTCTAAGAGAGCCCAGGCCATTCAACAACTCTCTCCCCCCACTACAAAGAAGCAGTTAAGAGCCATTCTAGGAGCAGCTGGGATACCCTCTTTTGGTGAAATTACTAAACCTCTCATAGCTCTAACAAAAAATTCTGTCCCAGACACTTTACAATTGGATCCCTAGCATCTCTCAGCTATAACAAAATTAAAATGGGCCTTGTTATCACCACCTGTCCTAGGACTCCCAAATTATAGTTAGCCCTTCCCTCTCTTTGTGCATGAACAAAGTGGGGTGGCTTCTGGAGTTCTTACTCAATCACTGGGGCCTAATCAACACCCCATAGCCTACTATTCAACCCAGCTGGACCCTGTAGCATCTGGAGAGCCACTTTGCCTTAGGGCAGTGGCAGCCACAGCCCTTTTGGTAAAAAAAGCCTCTGATTTGGTCCTAGGTAAACCTCTAACTGTGCAATGTCCTCACAAAGTAGAGAATCTCTTTTTTTTTTTCATTTTCTTTTTTTTTAATGTATGAGGTATTTTATTTTTTCCATTACATGTAAAGATAGTTCTCAACTTTTGTTTATACATGCTTTACAATTTCAGATTTTTCTCCCTCCCACCCCTCCCTCCCCCCCTCCCCTAGACAGCAGGTAATCTGATATAGGTTATATCTATATATCTCTATACATATACATATATATATATATATATATATATATACACACACATATATATACACATAATAACATTAATCCTATTTCTGCATTAATCCTGTTACAAGAGAAAGAATCAGAGCAGTGATGCAAAACCTCAAAATAGAAAGAAAAAAAAAACCAACAGCACCCAAAACAAAAGAAATAATATGGTTCAATCAGCATCTATACTCCACAGTTCTTTCTTTATTTTTTTTTTCTTGGATTTGGAGATCCTCTTCTATCATGAGTTCCCTGGAACTCTTCTGTACCATTGCATTGGTGAGAAGAATATAGTCCATCACAGTAGGTCAACACTCAATGTTGATGATACTGTGTACAATGTTCTTCTGGTTCTGCTCATCTCACTCATCATCAGCTCACGTAAGACCCTCCAGGTTTCTCTGAACTCTTCCTGCTCATGATTTCTTACAGCACAATAGTATTCCATTGTATTCATATACCACAACTTGTCCAGCCATTCCCCAATTGATGGGCACCCCCTCAATTTCCAATTCCTTGCTACCACGTAAAGAGCAGCTATAAATATTTTTGTACATGTGGGTCCCTTTCCCCCTTCCATGATTTCTTTGGGCAAAAGACCTAAAGGTGGGATTGCTGGGTCAAAGGGTATGCACAGCTTTATAGCCCTTCGGGCATAATTCCAAATTGCTCTCCAGAATGGTTGGATCAGCTCACAGCTCCACCAACAATGCATTAGTGTTCCAATTTTCCTACAGCCTCTCTAACATTTATTATCTTCCTTTTTTGTCATTTTAGCCAATCTGATAGGTGTCAGGTGGTACCTCAGAGTTGTTTTAATTTGCATCTCTCTAATCATTAGAGATTTAGAGCATTTTTTCATATGGGAATAGATAGCTTTGGTATCTTCATCAGAAAACTGCCTGTTCATATCCTTTGACCATTTCTCAATTGGGGAATGACTTGGGTTCTTATAAATTTGATTTAGTTCCGTATGTATTTTAGAGATGAAGCCTTTATCAGAAGTACTGGCCTCAAAAATTGTTTCCCAGCTTTCTGCCTCCCTTCCAATTTTGGATGCATTGCTTCTGTTTGTACAAAAATTTTTTAATTTAATATAATCAAAATCATCCATTTTGCATTTTATAATATACTCTATCTCTTGTTTGGTCAAAAACTGTTTTCCTTTCCAAAGATCTGATAGGTACACTATTCCTTTCTCTCCTAATTTACCTATGGTTTCACCTCTTATGTCTAAATCATGTATCCATTTTGACCTTATTTTAGTATAAGGTGTAAGATGTTGGTCTATGCCTAATTTCTGCCATACTATCTTCCAGTTTTCCCAGTAGTTTTTGTCAAATACTGAGTTCCTATTCCAGAAGCTGGAGTCTTTGGGTTTATCAAACACTACATTACTAGTGTCATTTACTACTGCATTTCCTGAGCCTAGCCTATTCCATTGATCTACCACTCTATTTTTTAGCCAGTACCAGATAGTTTTGATGACTGCCGCTTTATAGTAAAGCTCCAGGTTTGGTACCGCTAACCCACCTTCCTGTGAATTTTTTTTCAGTATTTCCCTGGATATTCTTGATTTTTTGGTTTTCCAGATGAATTTTGTTATTATTTTTACTAGCTGCATAAAATACTTTTTAGGTAGTCTGATTGGTATGGCACTGAATAAGTAAATTAATTTAGGCAGTATTGTCATTTTTACTATATTAGCTCTGCCTATCCATGAGCAATTGATATCTTTCCAATTATTTAGATCTGATTTGATTTGTGTGAAGAGTGTTTGGTAGTTGTGTTCATAGAGTTCCTGGGTTTGTCTTGGCAAGTAGACTCCCAAGTATTTTATATTATCTACCGTTACTTTAAATGGAATTTCTCTTTCTATCTCTTGCTGCTGGACTTTGTTGGTCATGTATAGAAATGCTGATGATTTATGTGGATTTATTTTATATCTTGCTACTTTGCTAAAGTTGTTAATTGTTTCAAGTAATTTTTGACTTGATTCTCAAGGATTCCTTAAGTATACCATCATATCATCTGCAAAGAGTGATAGTTTTGTTTCCTCCTTGCCTATTCTAATTCCTTTAATTCCCTTCTCTTCTCTGATTGCTAAAGCTAACATTTCTAGAACAATATTAAATAATAGGGGTGATAATGGACATCCCTGTTTCACCCCTGATCTTATTGGGAAGGCCTCTAATTTATCTCCATTGCATATAATACTTGCTGATGACTTTAGGTAGATACTGTTTATTATTCTAAGGAAAGCTCCCCCTATTCCTAAACTCTCTAGTGTTTTTATTAGGAATGGGTGCTGTACTTTGTCAAAAGCTTTCTCTGCATCTATTGAGATAATCATATGATTTTGGTTGGTTTTCTTATTGATGTGGTTGATTATGTTAATAGTTTTCCTAATGTTGAACCAGCCCTGCATTCCTGGTATAAATCCCACCTGGTCATAGTGTATTATCCTGGTGATCACTTGCTGTAATCTCCTTGCTAATATCTTATTTAAGATTTTAGCATCAATATTCATTAGGGAGATTGGTCTATAATTTTCTTTCTCTGTTTTTGCTTTGCCTGGTTTTGGTATCACCACCATATTTGTGTCATAAAACGAATTTGGTAGAACTCCTTCTTCACCTATTTTTCCAAATAATTTGTATAATATTGGAATTAATTGTTCTTTAAATGTTTGGTAAAATTCACCCATAAACCCATCTGGCCCTGGGGATTTTTTCTTAGGGAGTTCATTAATGGCTTGTTCAATTTCTTATTTATTTTTTGGCTAGATTTATCTAATTCTGAGAGGGGGAGATTCAGATCCCCCACTAGTATAGTATTACTGTCTAATTCCTCTTGTAACTCATTTAACTTCTCCTCTAAGAACTTGGATGCTATACCACTTGGCGCATACATATTTAATATTGATATTACTTCATTATCTATAGTACCTTTAAGTAAGATGTAATTTCCTTCCTTATCTCTTTTAATGAGATCTATTTTTGCCTCCACTTTGTCTGAGATAAGGATTGCTACCCCTGCCTTTTTTACTTTAGCTGAGGCATAATATATTCTGCTCCAGCCTTTTACCTTTACTCTGTGTGTATCTCTCTGCTTCAAATGTGTTTCTTGTAAACAGCATATTGTAGGGTTCTGGTTTTTAATCCACTCTGCAATTCGCTTCCGTTTTATAACAGAGTTCATCCCATTCACATTCACAGTTATTATTACTGACTGTCTATTCCCCTCCATTCTATTTACCCCCTTTGTACTTTTCCCCCCTTCTTTCACCCTATTCCTCCTCACCGATGTTTTACTTCTTACCCCTGCCTCCCCCGATCTGCCCTCCCTTTTTATCACCCCCCTCTCTTTTCTTTACCCTTTTCTCCCTTGCTTTTGTCCTCCCTTCTATCAGTCCCCCCCCTTTCCCTTCCCCTTTTGTTTCCCTAAAGAATGAGTTAAGTTTCTTTATCCCAATGAACGTATATGTTATTCCCTCTGAGTCAAATCTAATGAGAATAGGGTTGAAACCATGTTCCCCCCTCCTTTCTTTCCCTCTATTGTAATAGGTTTTTTCCCACCTCTTCATATGATATAATTCATCCCATTCCACCTCCCCTTTCCTCTCCTCCCCATAGACTCCCTTTTTATCCCCTTAATTCTTTTGTATCATCACATCAAAGACAATTTATATTTATACCCTCTATATAAAGTCCTCCTCTCTGCCCAAATACATTTACAATTCTTAAGAGTTATGAGTATTATCTTCCTGTGTAGAGATATAAACAGTTTAACCTAATAGGGTAACTTTTTTTTCCCCTCCGTTTACCTTTTTAAACTTCTCTTGAGTCTTGTATGTTGAGATCAAATTTTCTATTCAGTTCTGGTCTTTTCACCAGGAAAGATTGAAAGTCCCCAATGTCATTAAATGTCCATCTTTTCCCCTGAAAGAAAATGCACATTTTTGCTGGGTAATAGATTCTCGGCTGCAATCCAAGCTCCTTTGCTTTCCGGAATATCATATTCCAAGCCTTGCGGTCCTTTAATGTTGAAGCTGCCAGGTCCTGAGCAATCCTGACTGTGGCTCCATGATATTTAAATTGCTTCTTTCTGGCTGCTTGGAGTATTTTCTCCTTCACCTGATAATTCTGGAATTTGGCTACAATATTCCTTGGAGTTTTCCTTTTGGGGTCTCTTTCAGGAGGTGATCGGTGGATTCTTTCAATGATGATTTTATCCTCTGATTCTATGATATCAGGGCAGTTCTCCTTAATAATTTCCTGGAATATGGTGTCTAGATTCTTTTTCTGGTCATGGCTTTCAGGCAGTCCAATGATTCTCAAATTGTCTCTCCTCGATCTGTTTTCCAGATCAGTTGTCTTTCCAATGAGGTATTTCACATTTTCTTCTATTTTTTCATTTTTTTTATTCTGCTTGACTGATTCCTGGTGTCTCATGGATTCCTTATCTTCCAACTGTCCCACTTTAATTTTTAAGGCATTGTTTTCTTCAGTGAGATTATGCACCTTTTTTTCCATTTGGCTAAGTGAATTTTTTAAGGTATTGTTTTCTTCCGTGAGATTATGCACCTTTTTTTCCATTTGGCCAAGTGAATTTTTTAAGGTATTGTTTTCTTCAGCGAGATTATGCAGCTTTTTTTCCATTTGGCCAAATGAATTTTTTAAGGCTTTGCTTTCTTCAGCTTCCTTTTCCAAGCTGCTGATTCTTTTTTCATAGTTTTTTTGTTTTGCTTTCATTTCTCTCCCCATTTTTTCTTCTACCTCTTGCAATTGATTTTTAAAATCCTTTTTGAGCTCTTCCAGGAAGGCCTTTTGTTCTTGCGACCAATTCACCTTCCCTTGTGAGGCTTCAGATGTAGCCAATTTGAGGCTATTGTCCTCATCTGAGTTTGTGTTGGCTTCTTCCCTATTGATACAGAAGCTCTCAATGGAGAGGGCTCTTTTTTGCTTCTTACTCATTATTGCAGCCTATTTATTTATTCTTTAAGTTGAGGTCTGCTCTGGGGGCACCAGGGTCCCTGTTTTGGGCTTCTTGTGCAGGTGTATAGGTGCTGTGTGACTGGGCTTTTACTCTGAGGCCTTTATGGTGTGTGGAGATCCCCCGCCCTGCACTTCCTGTCTGATTGTGTTCGGCCAGCCAGGCGCCAGACCCCGGCGTCTGATCCCGCCGTTCATGGCCCTCTCGGCCGGTGCAGGTAGGTTTTTCCACTGTCCTTCTTGGCCACCAGATTTTTGAACCAGGTTCCGGGAGCCTCAGTTGTTCGGCTGTGGCCCGCAGCTCCTGCTGACTTGCCCCAACCCCCTCGGCGCTGGGTTTCTGCCCTGCGCTGGGCCTCCCTTTTGCCCGAGTCAGACCGACCTTTTCCTGAAGTCTTCTAAATTATCTCTGGTTGGAGGACTGTGTCTCTCTGTCTCTTTGCAGGTTCTGTAGTTTCAGAATCCGTCCAGAGGCTTGATTTAATGTTCGTTTTGAGGGAACAGAAGGAGAGCTCTTGCAGCTTGCTGCTTCCTCTCCACCATCTTGGCTCCGCCCCTTAAGATGTCAGTAGAGACTCTCTTACTATGTCACAGGACACAAGCCTTTTCAGATCAAATGCTGGCTAAGTATGAAGTAACCCTGTTAGGCAACGAGAATATCACTCTAAAACGCTGCACGGACCCTTAACCCAGCAACACTACTCCCTAACTTACCACTCTCGGGGAACCATTACATGACTGTGCTTCTTTAGTTGATATGGCTGAGAAACCCCATGATGATCTTTTTGATACACCTTTAGAAAACCCTGATCTTGTCCTCTATACAGATGGTTCTTCATTTATGAGAGAGGGGACCCATTTCACTGGAGCTGCTGTAGTTTCTGATTATAACACTCTCTGGGCAGCTTCTCTGCTTTCCCATTTTAGGGCACAGGCTGCTGAACTTGTGACTCTTACACAAGCTTGTAATATAGCCAAAGGGAAGAGTGCCACCATTTTTACGGACTCAAAATACGGCTTTGGTATATGCCACTCGATTGGCATGATTTGGTTACAATTAAGCTTTTTAACATCCTTGGGCAATTTTATTGCCAATGGGGACCTTATCAAGGACCTCCTAGATGCCCTGAAACTGCCCTCATCCCTAGCCTTTGTACATTGCCCTGCCCACATGGGGAATAATGATCCTGTTTCAAAGGGGAATGCATGAGCTGATTCTGCAGCCAAGCTGGCTGCATTAGAAGCTCCTGAACATATATTTAACCTCTTACCTTGTGAGGATGTTCCTTTTAAACTAACTTATGATGAGTCAGAAGTGGAAAAATGGAGAAAGAAGTTTAGGGCAAAACAGATCAATGGTGTCTGGGTGTCTCTGGAAGGTAAGCCACTTCTTCCCCTGAAATTCCACCACCAGGTATGCCTCTCTGTTCACAAAAAAGGGCATTTTTGGAACACAAGGCATTGTAGACTCTATTAATAGAACCTGGATAGCATCAGGTGTGACTAACACAGCATCCCGAATCTGCTCAGGCTGCTCCACATGTCAATCTTATAATCAGCATGCTTTCAAGGCCAAAACTTATGAAGGACGTCCTCTAGCATATACACTCTTTGAGCACTTGCAAATTGACTATATTACAATGCCAAAAGCAGGACATTATAAATTTTGCCTTGTTATAGTTGATCAACTCACTCGGTGGGTGGAGGCATTTCCCAGCCCCCAAGCCACAGCTGCCTTTGTTGCCAAAATTCTTCTTAAAGAGATAGTCCTTCATTTTGGCCCACCAGCCCGCATTGATTCTGACAAAGGCACACATTTTACTGATTCGATTTTATCCCAAATCTACTCTTTCTTGGGAGTAACTCCAAAATTCCACACACCCTACCACCCACAAAGTTCAGGTCAGGTTGAATGTATGAACAAAGAGCTTAAGAGTATGATTGGCAAATTATGTACTGAAACCCATTTGAAATGGCCTGATGGTCTACCATTGGCATTATTCTATCTAGGTAGTCGACCAAGAGGAGAACTTCATATATCTCCTTATGAAATGCTTTTTGGTCACCCTCCTACCCAAACTAAATTTTTTTCCCCAGTTTATACATCATTGGTGGGAGGTGATACTTCTGTTGCTTCCTATATACAGGAATTACAAACTAAGCGATGTGAACTCCATGAGGCAGGAGCTGTGGTCCAGGCAGGACCTTTAGACTTTTCATTGCATAATTTAAATCCAGGAGATAAAATATATGTAAAGAATTTTCAGAGAATCAGTGGAACTCAGCCCACTTGGGAGGGACTTTTTCAGGTATTATTGACAACTCCTACTGCCATTAAAATTGATGAAAAAGACTCTTGGATTCACTGTTCTCATGTAAAGCCTGCACCATTCATAGGTAAAGAGATTTCAGATAAAACTCAAATAGACACTGAAGAGCAAAAAACCCTAATAATAGCAACTGTTAAAGAGAATAGAGAGCCATGGGGCAACAGGCAGTTCCCATTTGATAGTCCCACTGATCAGTTAAATGCTTTGGGACTCAGTACTGGGAGATGGAAATTGCCTTTTTAGGGCATTAGCAGATCAGCTATAAGGTCATCATAGGAATCATCTCAAACATAGAGAAGAATCTGCTTCTTATATGATTAACCATAGAACTGAGTTTGAGTCTTTTAGAATAAATGACTCTTCTTTTGAAAAATATGTTGAGGATAAGGCAACCTAGTAGGTCAGGTGGAAATGAAACGATTGTAGCCTTTGCTAGACAGAACCAGCTGAATGTGGTAGTTCATCAGTTGAATCAGCCCCTATTGAAAATCAGTGGCACAGACAAAGCTGATGCTAGAGAACTCCACATTTTCTACCTGTGTAATTTAATATTCTAAATGTGGATTCTAATCTGTTCCCCCAGTTTTGGGGGAAACTGACTAAAATCACTGATAAAACAAGTTTAAATTTTTAAGGGTTTATTGGAAAATAGAAAGAAAAAGATTGAGAACAGAATTCCAACAGCCTGGCATTCCTATCTTTCCTCAAATTTCCTGTGAAGTCCTCTGCCGCCACCACCATCCAGTCAGGAACCCCAAAAAACCCCCTGAGCTCTCCGTGCAGGCTCCCTTTCCTCCTTCCTGTCTCCTCCCAGACCATAGGAGGCTCCTCAAGTTGATTGGCTGGTAGCCTTTATAGACAGCACCCATGAGCAAACATCATTTCCTGATGCCAAGGAAAAGCCACAATGCCTCTGAGGCATTTTCCTCATGGTGGAGCTTTCCCACAGCAAGTCTCCAGTAGGTGGCATCATTCCAATCATTACATACCATAGAAAACATTATGAAAGCATTAGAAAAATCAATGACAATTCAGAAACCTCTGCCACTTTGGCATGTAGAGAATTGGGGAACCAGTTAAAACAATGTGGCAAACCCCAAATTGGAGCAGCTTAAATACTTTAAAATTTAACAAGCATTTCCTTCTACAGGCAAACCACTGAAGCACATGGCCTGGTTTTCTGGCCCACCTCAATCTCTCCCACCCTTTCCCCTACCTGTACCTATCCTTTAATCCTGTCTATTTTTGTTTTGGCTTTTGAAAGGCACTAAAGAGGCCTGGAATTCACCACACCTTTAAGTTCTTTAAAGAACAAACTAGTGTGGTTGCTGCTCCTAAGAGCACAAAAGAGTGCTTAGCAAATCTTTTGCTTTTTGTTTTTAGTTTTGGATTTTCTTTGTATTATGACTTTTGTTTATTTTGTAAACTAAGTGACTTTTCAAAGACATTTTAAGTATATGCTGTGGGTGGGGCCACTTATTTTTCTTTTCTCTTTCTTTTTGAGAGAAGCATGAGTTTTAATGAGTCTTTTTTTTCTCTTATGGGATTCTGTTTTTTTTTTTAAAGGAGGGTTATTGAACCCTAATGCTTGATCTATCAATGAACATATTGAATATTGAATCTTGCTAATTGAAGCTTTATTTCTTTTTGATAAATCGATCACCACTTTAGGCATCTGTTACTATTATACTAGAGAATTCATGTATAAGATGATGTGGTTTACTTGCTAAAAGAAGATTATGTAATAATGTTTAATATAATTATCTATTTACATTCATTTATCATTTATATGTCATTATTCTCTGGGTATGGTTTGGAATTATTGTATAGATTACTAGCATATCCTCAGTTATGCAGCATAACATGCGTTTTTACCATCATCCTGTCTTAGGTAAAATTAATATGAGATTTATGAAGTATGGAAACTTATCATTTCAGAGACCTAACTGACTCTTTTTTTTTTTAACTGACTCTTACAGTAAGCTTGATGCAGGCCCTGAAGAGAATATGTGTGCAAAAAGAGGAGAGATGGGTACAAATAAGTCCATGGTTTGTTTATATGGTGACTGTGTAGAGCAGTCCAGTTCTTTTCTCTCTCCCTCCTAGAATAACCTAATTTAACTGAACTTGTTTTCTTTGTGTCTCACTCAGTCTAATCACCTGTGGCCTAGCACAATCACTTGCTATCTCGAAACCATGAGATATGGTATGATAATCTTTCCATAACATTTTTCAGGTGTCATGAACACATACTAGATTTGGCTTTGACCCCTACTACTTATGTGTTCTTGCTGCCTCTTCTTGTCAAAACATTTACTCAGACTTCGAAGAATTGCAAGTTGGCAACATGTTAATAATATTAAAATGCATTTCTGCAGTTGATTCATCCACTGTGCCATGTAGCTGCCCCCAACTAAAAATATTAATTGTAAAAACATCCATTACATACATAATCTCCATAAGAGGATAGTATAAGTGATAGAACAATTAATTTTGAATGAGAAGGTCTGAGTTTGAATTTTACCTCTGTCACTCACTATACAACTTTGGGTTCCACATTTAACTTCTGAGGGCCCCAGTTTCCTTATCTGAAAAATGAAAGAGTTGGACAGGTGACCATTAAGAATGTTTTCACTTCAAAATCTATGTGATCATGTTTGGATTCATCCCTTCATAAACATCTCCTCCCACTAAATAAAATATTAATAAAACTGGACCTTTCAGTAACAACTTTTTTTTTTTTTTGATGAGACAATGTAACTTGCCCAGGGTCATACAGCTAGGAAGTGTCAAGTGTCTCAGGCCACATTTGAACTCAGGTCCTCCTGAATCCAGGCCCGGTGATTTATTCACTGTGCCACCTAACTGATCCTGAACCTTTCAAAATTACTGCTATACTGTAGTATTCCAGTTTCCTTCACCCATTATAGGAGTGAATAGTATAGAAAAGGAGAAGAGATGCATGTAGAGAAGGTAAAACAATTTATAAATATCTCTGAATACAGTTCATGACACTGAGGGAATAATAACAAGACCAGGATTTAGTTTTATTTGACCTACCCAGAACCAATACATTTGTTTAAAAAAAAAAAAGGCTTCAGGTTATATCTTCTATCCACTTCTATATAAAATCTTCCAGCTCCTAAAATGTGAGCTCCCTAGAACTGATCAGGGGTATGGAACAAACTGGTTTTCAGGGTTTCTGCAGTCAATTCTCTGAAGCAGGCCAAAACAGGGATGTAGGGAAACAGGGAAGCCATAGGAAAATATGTCTTAAATGCATTTGTATGAGTAACTATTTCACTAATGATATAAATGTCAACTAATAAAACCTAGAGTTAGATCAATTGAGTAGGAAGCTTAATATCCATTCCTTGAGATCTTGAACCTAACATAATAGTGTTAACCTAAAGAGAAATTTTAGCTGAAGGGATAATGTTTGCTCTTGTGTTTATTTACCCCTCTTTGTAAAAGTGTATGGCCTATATTTCACTCAACCCTACCCCATCCCTCAGTCAGAGTGGGAAAGCTTAATGTTTACATCAAACATATAATTACAAAATGCAAAAGGGCAGCTAAAGAACTAAGTGGATAGAGCCTGGGTCCTAGAATCAGGAAGATAAGTTTAGATCCAGCCTCACATGCTTCCTAGCTTTGTGATCCTAGGCAAGTGACAACCCTGTTTGCCTCAGTTTCTTCATTTGTGAAATGAGCTGGAGGAGGAAAGGGCAAACCACTCCAATATCATTGCCAAGGAAACCACAAATAGGGTCATGAAGAATCTGAGCCATGGCTGAAAAAAGTAAACAACAACAGGATGCAATCAATTATGCTTTATAGAAAGCTCTTCACACCACTCTTATTTATCTTCCTAGTGAAAATCTCATGTCTTTCCCTTCAACAAATATTCTGGATGCTGTAATTAATCCCTCTTGGTTTGAAAAATAGCTATGTACATCATGCAAATGGGCAGATTTTCAATCCAATTGATGCAAACTGTTTGAATTCTAATTGCATGTTTTTCTCTTTTCTTGCTAATACTGTTATATACTGTTATTCATCTGCTTTTCCAAGTTTGCCTTAGAGTCTACATCTATCTCCTGAGTAGCCTAATGCCTCTCATAAAATGCATTTTTGATTCCTGTGAAAAGAATACTGAACGGAAAAGCTGGATTTTTGCTGGCCCCATTGGCCTTCTCCTATCTTTTAATTTGGTGGCCATAGTTACATAACTAAAAACATTTTCAAAAGGAGAATACAATATAGCAAGATTGAAAGCAACCTACCCTTACACATTGACCTGAGTGGGAGTAATGTGCACTCTTCAGAACAGAAGAAAAGGTCTATACATACAGTATCGATTAAATAGAACCACTTAGAAAATGGACTTCAATGTATTTTTCAATGTATGATAAGATGTGTTCTGTGCTTGCTTTACCAGGGATTAACCTTGTATTTCCTGGCAGTTTATGTCCACTGAAGTAATTCACTCAAACAAATATTTGTCATATGATGTTTCCTATTATATCCTGACTAATTACTTTTACAAAGTGACTGATTACTGATAAGCCATTGTAAAATAGCTATCTTTCTAAATTGTCTACACTAAATTGAGTTCTTTTTAATGGTTGAATATAGTTAAACAGGTATGTTACTTTGAAATATAGTTTTATACGGAAATGTTATTTTCAAATTGGCTATGTATCAATGGGAAAGGACATTTAAAAAGGGGCCATAGCCACCTAAGAAATTGGAGGTGTAGAGGGCAGAACAAAGATGGTGGAGAAAAGGCACTTACTCACCTGAGTTCTCCCCAAGACCCTTCCAAACACCCTGAAATAATTTCATAAAACAATTCCTGGATCAGCAAAACCCACAAAGGGACAGGGTGAAATAATTTTCCAGCCAAACTTAGAATGTCAGCAGGAAAGGTCTGCCATTCCTGCATAAGAGTGGACTACAACCCAGTTGCAGGCTATGCCAGCATAGTTGCAGTGAGTGCAGACCCAGTCTGAACAAACCAAAGCAGGCCTTGGGAGTCAAGGAATCAGCAGAGGTAGCTATTGTTTCTGGAGCTCTTAGCCCATAGATGGTAGGACCAGAAGAAGATTATAGGGATCTGTTTGGCTAGCACTGAAGCAGGAATCTGTTGCTTTGGCCATACTTGAATCTAGGTCCTAGTACTGGAAGACAGTTCAAGGGCAGGGAGGAGCACTAACATATGAGCTTGTGGTCACAATGCAACAGGGTCTTTCCTCACAGTCCCAGGGCAGAAAAGGAGGCTTGTGGTGATTCACGGACCAGAGCATAGGCCAGGAGAGTAGTAAACACAGCTCTCTTTAGATCATACTACCTTGGAAGAACTGGAAAGTTATAGATCTCTAGACATATTTCTGAAAACAGTTGCAAAAAAAAAACCTGAAGCCTGGGAAAGTGTGCCATCCCCCTAGAAGCAGAGCACTACTTTAACAAAGAGTTAAACGTCAAGAAATAGGTTGGGCAAATGATAAAAAGAAAAAGCAATTTTTTTTACCCTAGAAAATTACTATGGTGACAAAGAAAATCAAAACATAATCTGAGTACTAGCCTTTCCCCCACCTCCACTTTGGAAGGTTCAGTTCAGGAGACTTTTGCTAAACTCAGGGCCTAGTTCTGTGCAGGGCAAGTCCAAGGCCTGTGAACTGAGGTGTTTAAGACACACCTAATCTGAATCTGTACTTGACCCTTAGGGGGTCTGTCTCCCATTAGACCCATATGTCATCACTGTATAGTTCATTTTAATATTGACCACCCTCAAGTCACATTAACCAATGGAATTGAATAATGCTAGTCATTTAGATTTGATCACTGTGTAAGAGCCACCTCTATCAAAAGAGGAAAAAGTCTCTGACCATGAGGCCAGCACTATTCTTGGCTTGTACTCTAGGTCTGGCATACTGTCTTTTTGGTGAGCCAATATAAGTAAAATAGAGACAAAATTTCACTGGGGTTTTTTCTGTTTGTGTTAACTGTCACATGGTCAATATGTTAATAATATGTTATATTAAATAATAATAAATACTTAGTGCCTAAACTGGCACAATAGCCATTAATATATAATTTAGTAATATTTTAGATAACCCAGCTTATCCCCTCAATAATTTCAATAACACACACCCTCAGAAGAAGGTAACAAAGTCAAAGCTCCTACATCCAAAGCCTAAAAGAAAAAATATAAATTGGTCTCTGAAGCCATGGAAAAAAAAACTCAAAAAGGACCTTGAAAATTAAGAAATGGAGGCAGAGGGAAAAATGCAAAGAGAAATGTTAGTGATCCAAGAAAATTATGAAAAAAAAAGTCAATAGCTTGGTAAAGGAGACACAAAAATACTAAAAAAAATTTTTAAAAAAACAGACTCAGTCAAATGGTAAAAAAGGTTAAAAAAAAAATCAATGAGGAAAAGAATGCCTGGAAAAGCAGAACTGCCCAAATGGAAAAGAAGGTACAAAAGCTCACTGAAGAAAATAACTCCCTAAGAATTATGATTGAGTGAATGGAAGCTAATGACTTTATGAGAAATCAAGAAACAATAAAGACAAAAAAGGAATAAAAAAGAAGGTAATGTGAAATATCTCATTTGAAAAACAACTGACCTGGAAAATAGATCCAGGAGAGATGATATGAAATTTATTGGACTACCTGAAAGCCATAATCAAAAAAAGCCTAGATGCAATCTTCCAAGAAATTGTCAAGGAAAACTGTCCTGATATTCTAGAACCAGAGGGTAAAACAGAAATTGAAAGAATCCACTGAGTACCTCCTGAAAGAGATTCCAATGAAAACTCCCAGGAATATTAGAGCCAAATTTCAGAGCTCCCAGTTCAAGGAGAAAATATTGCAAGTAACTCAGAAAGAAACAATCCAAGTATTATGCAGCCAAAATCAGGATAACTCAAGATTTCTCCATTAAAGGATCAGAGGGCTTAGAATTTGATATTCTGGAGGGCAAAGAAACTGAAATTAAAATGAAGAATCATTTACCCAGCAATACTAAATATAACCCTTCTGGTGGAAAATGGGCATTCAATGAAAGAGAGGCTTTTCAGGCATTTTTTATTAAAAGATCTGAGCTGAACAGAAAATTTGGCTTTCAAAGACTTAAGACAAGAATAAAAAGGTAAATAGGAAAAAGAAATCATAAGGGATATGAAAAGGTTAAACTGTTTATATTCCTACATGGGAAGATGACACTTGTAACTCATTAGAACTTTCTCAATATTAGGAGAGCTAGATGGAGCATATGTAGACAGAGGGCACAGGTTTGGACTGAATATGAAGGGATGATATCTAAAGATAAAAAAATAAGGGTTGAGAGAAGAATGTACTGGGAGAGGTGGAATGGGGTAAATTATCTCACATAAAAGAAGCAAGAAAAAGCTTATGGAGTGGAGGGGAAGATGGGGGAGTCTTAGCGGGGTGAGTGAGCCTTATTCATATCAGAACTTGCTCAAAGAGGGAATAACATACACACTCAATTGGATATAGTAATCTATCTTACCCTTCAGGAAAGTAAGAGGGGCAGGAGATAAGGGGGACAGTAGAAAGGAGGGTAGATTGGGGGAGGGCACAGACAGAAGCAAAACACTTTTGAGGAGGAACAGGGTGAAAGGACATTGAGAATAGAATAAATGGCAAGGGGAAGGAATAGGATGGAAAGAAATATAGCAATAGTAGCTGTGAAAAAAATTTTGAAGCACGTTTGCCTCATTTCTCAAACATATAGAGAACTGAGTCAAATGTATTAAAATAAGAGACATTTCCCAATTGATAAATGATTGAAAAATATGAAGTTTTCAGATGAAATAATAAAGCTATCTATAACCATATAAAATAGTCTAACTCACTATTGACTGGAAAGATGTAAGTCAAAACAATTTTGGACTACTATGTTATACCTATTGGATTGGATAATAGGGAAGGAGAAGAAAATTACAAATATTGTAGGGGATATGTGCAAAGTAAGGCATTAATGCATTGTTGGTAAAGTTGTAAACTGATTCAACCATTCTTTAGAGCAATTTGGAACTGTGTCCAAAGGGCTGTAAAATTATGTATGCTTTGACCTATCAATACCACTACTTGGTCTGTATCCAAAAAGAGATAGAAAACAAAAAAAGAAAAGGACCAATATATTAAAAAAAATTATAATAGCTCTTTTCTAGTGGAAATTGAGGGAATATCCATCAATTGGGGAATGGATGAAAAAACTGTGGTATGTGATTATGAGGGAATTATATTGTACTATAAGAAATGATGAGCAGAATGCTCTCAGAAAAACCTGAATAGATTTACATGAGATGATAAAAAGCCAAATGGACTGTGTACAAAATAATAGCAAGAGGGGCAGCTAGGTGGCGCAGTGGATAGAGCACTGGCCCTGGAGTCAAGAGAACCTGAGTTCAAATCTGGCCTCAGACACTTAACACTTGCTAGCTGTGTGACCCTGGGCAAGTCACTTAACCCCACTTGCCTCACTAAAAAAAAGAAACAAAATAACAGCAAGACTGTAAGATGATCAGCTGTGAATGACTTAGCTCTTCTCAGCAACTCAATGATCCAGGGCTACTCTGACTTGAAAAATGCAATGCATCTCCAGAGAAAGAATTGATGGTATCTGAATACATGTTGAAGAATAAATGCTTTTACTTTATTTTTCTTGAGGTTTTTGTCTATTTTCTTTCACAACATGACTAATATAGCAATGTTTTACATGAAAAAAAATTGGGATTGCTCGGAAGATCATTATTCACAGAATTGGTTAGAGTGGATACCCTTAGGGAATGAAGCCCTTCCATAGGATAAGGAAAGGTAGAAAAGCTAAAACCCATTTTTTTCCCTTCTTAGCAATTGTGTGAGAGAATTGAACTTTCACTATCCTTCTCTCCTCTCCTCTTTCCTTTAAAATTTTTCCTTTTCTCTTTTTTATTCTCTTCCTTCCTTACTTCCTTTATGTCTTCAAAATTGTTTTTTATGTATAGCCCTAGATTTAGGTACTATTGGGATAAATCAGATGTAAAATGAAAAAAGACCAACAAAAAGATGTACTACTGAGAACCAACAAGTGATTAAGTGATTTGTGGTTTAGAGAAAAACATTTTTATTTTTGGACTTACTTCCCAATGTGTGACACTTGAAACTCACATCAGAACTGTTTAAAGGAAAGAAGAGTGCACACACACACACACACACACACACAAACACAATTAGGTACAGAAATAAATATTACCCAAGTGGAAAACATGAAAAACATGAATAAGAAAAAAAAAAGGAGAGGTTAAGAAGTTTAGATTAAGGGAGACATTCATTCAAAAGAAAAATATACTCAAAGATGGGGCAGGGGGAAAAAGAAAGGAAAATATACACAGAAATCGTAATTTTGAATGTGAAAAGGATGAACTCACCAATAAAATCAAAGTGTATAGAAGAATGGATTAGAAACCAGAATCCAACAATATGTTATTTAAAAGAAAAACATTAAAAACAGAAAAAAAGTAAACTCAGAGTTAAAATAAAAGGCTGAAGCAGAGTTTTTATGCTCCAACTCAATAAAAAAATAGTCACCATCATGACCTCAAAAAAGAGCAAAGAGATAATCAAGCAAATGATATTTTAGTCAAAAAAATGATAGGTAATAAATTAATATCTATAATAAATATGTATATTAAATGGACTAGCACCTAAATTATTTAAGCACGATTTGAATGAATAGCAGGAAGAAATAGTCAGTGAAAATATAATAGTCATAGACCTCAACATAGCTCTTATAAATGTTGGTAAACCAAAAAATTAAACTTGAAAAAATTAAAGACCTAAGGAGAATTGTATAAAAGTATACAAAATCTTTAGAAAATACTGAATGGAAATAGAAAGATGTGTATAACTTCTCAGCTGTACATAGCCCCTTCACAAAAAATGACCATACATTGAGGCCTAAAAACCACACACAAAAATGTAGAAAAGCAGAAATATTAAATGTATCTTTCTAAGATTTCCTGTGCCAAGATGGCCCAGTGAGGAAGCAACCCACAGTAACTCTCCCAGATTTCACCTCGAAACCAACATAAACTGCCTCTGAATCATTTCAGGAGCAGGGAAACAACATTTGAGTATGAGCATGGGTGGGAGGGAAGTGAGGTCTAGGAGCAGCAGCAGAAGTAGCAGCAAATTCTGGGCTTGGGCTTACATCAGGGAGTATGAAGCAGGGCTCTGCGTGTGAGACAATCCACCAGTGAGGCTTCAACCACCTGCAAACCAGCAGCTCCCTGGGCAAGTGAGCAGTCTGGGCAGCATAGGAGGGACCCTCCCTCGGTGCCCCAAAGCTAGCACAGACCACCAGGGTGGCTTGACCCCACTGCCAACCAAGGAATCACCTACCCAGCAAAATTGAATATATTCTTTCAGGGAAGAAAAATGGACATTTAATGAAATAGAGGAGTTCCAAGCATTTCTCATTAAAAAGCCAGAATTGAATAAAAATTTGGCCTCCAAATACAAGATTCAAGAGGAACATAAAAAGGTAAGATAGAATCAAGAAGGAAAAACTGTATAAAATTCAATAAGGTTAAACTGTTTATGTTTCTACATGATAAAATAATATTTGTAAGTCTTAACAACTTTATTATGAGCTATTATTAGAGGAATTAGGAGTATATGTAAAGAAAGAACATGCTCATAAGTTAATATTGAAGGAATGATAATATTTGTAAGTCTTAACAACTTTATTATAAGAATAATTAGAAGGAGTATATATATATAGACAGAGGGTATAGTTATAAAGTGACATTGATAGAACAACACCCAGAAAACAAAATAAATGGATAAAAAGAAATTGCATAGAAGAATATTGAGGGGAGAAATTGAATGAGGTGAATTCTCCCCCCACACACACACACACACACAAAAGAGGCATGAAAGAACTGGAGGCTATGGGCAAAAATTAAACCTTACTCTCATCAAAGTTGGATCAAAGACAGAATAACAAACACAATCAGCTGGATATAGAAATCTATCTTACCCTATAAGGAAGTTTAAAAAAGAAGGGGGAGGGGGGACTGACACAAAAGAGGGGATATTGGAGAAGGTGATGATAATAAGTATATTGCCCTCTATTTTTTTTATTCTATTGGATTTGTTTTACTGTGTCTTGGTTTCTCATAAAGTCACTAGCTTCCATTTGTTCAATCCTAACTCTTAGGCAATTATTTTCTTCAGAGAGCTTCTGTATCTCCTTTTCCATTTGTTTTTTTCAAGGTGTTGACTTTTTTTTTTCATGACTCTCATGCATTGCTCTCATTTCTCTTTCCATCTTTTCTTCCATGTCTCTAAATCTTTCTTCTATATCTCCTACTTTCTTTTCAAAGTCCCTTTTGAACACTTCCATGGCCTAACACCAATTCATATTTTTCCTGGAAGCTTTGGATGTGGGTGCTTTGACTTTTGTTATCTTCTTCTGAGGGTGTTTTCTGGTCTACTTTTCCCCAAAAAAAGCTTTTTATAATCTGTTGCTTTCTTTGCTTACTCATCTCGATCCAGAGGCTGATGTCTGATTGAAATCTGATTATCTATGGTCAGAAGCTTGTTATGTCTGTGCCCCTCCCCCACTGAGTTGCCACCACTCAATTCAGCCCACTGGATCAGAACCTGGGCACTTCATCCCAATTCCAGCAGATACTGCAGCCACTTCATCCTGCCCAACCATCAAGCCCCTTCATTGGTCCATGAGCTGAGCCTTAGAAGAAGCTGCTGGTGAAGAAGGCTCCAAGGTGCTGGAGGAACAGTCTCTTCTGGGCTGGGTCCAATTCATGTGCTGCATTTCTCTCTCAGCCCAAGCAGCAGGTGATCCCAGTTGACGTCTTTGGCTGGAAAATAGTCTCACTTTGTTCTTATGTGGATTAGGCTCCTCTGGGAGTTGTTTTATGGCATTATATTCGAGTGTTTGTATGTGTTTATCAGGAGCCTGGGGGAGTCACAGCCTTTCTTCCACTATCTTGGCTCCGCCCATAGAAACCCCTGTAACCATTTTAAGAAATCTTTGGCTGGACAATGATCTCACTCTGTTCTTTTGTGGGTTCTGCTGTTACAGGAATTGTCTTATGGCATTTTTTGAAGACACGTGGACACATCGCAGGGAGAGCTCGGAAAGTTACAGTCTTTCCTCTGCCATCTTTGCCCTGCCTGGCAATATGTTTTCATCTTTTTCTTTTTTCATTTCTTTTTTAAATAATAAACAATTTTATTAAAATTTTTAGTTCCAAATTTTATTCCTCCTTCCCTCCCTCCTCTTCCCCCTCCCTGAGGCAGTTAGCAATCAGATATAGGTTATACATGTACAATTACGTAAGACATTACCTTATTAGTTATTTTGTGCAAGAAAACTCGAATAGAAGAAAAAAATTAAAGTGGAAAATAAAATGCTTCAATCTGTGTTCAATCAATATCACTTCTTTCTTTGGAGATAGATAGTACCATTCATCATTAGACCTTTTTGATTGTTTTGGATCATTTTATTGCTTAGAATAGGTAAGTCATTCATGGATGTTCATCAAACAATATTGCTATCTCTGTGCACAATGTCCTTTTTGGTTCTGCTCACTTCACTATACATCAGTTCATACAAGTCTTTCCAGGCCTTTCTGAAATCATCCTGCTTCTCATTTCTTATAGCATAATAATATCCAATCGTAGGTAATAATTTTGGTGGGGCTGGGACAATGAGGGTTAAGTGACTTGCCCAAGGTCATATAGCTTTTAAGTGTCAAGTGTCAGAGACCAGATTTGAACTCAGGTCCTCCCGAATCCAGGGCCAGTGTTTTATCCACTGAGCCACCTAGCTGCTCCATAGGTAATTATTTTTAAGGATAATCCCAGATTCATAGGATTTGAGACTCAGTTGGGTCCTCAGCAGTTATGATTAATAACTGTGTATTTCCCTCCATCCTATTTTCTTCTGTTTATCTTTCTCTCTTTTTATATTGTCCCCCCTCAAAAGTCTGTTTTGCTTCTGACTACTTACTTCTTTAAACCATCCTCCCTTTTATCATTTCCCCATTCCATAATTTTTATTCCCTTCTTTTTATAGTTCATTACTGGGTAAGATAAATTTTTATATCTGACTCTGTGTGTGGGAGTGTGCCTGTGTGTTTGTGGGTATATTCTTCCCACTTTCAGCCAATTCCCGTGATAATGAGGTTCAAACATTGGTGACATTGCCTGTCTCCTCCCACCCGTTTCTCTTCTAATATAAAAAAAAAAACAACTTTTCCTTGTATATCTCTTTTATGTGAAAATAATTCCCTCATTTTAATTATCCCTTCTTTCCTTTTCCAAGCACATCCTTCTCTCTCACCCCTACATATTTTGAGGGTAGGATTTATTCATCCCAATATAATCAACTCATTATTATGCCTTTGGTCTATATAGACTACTTCTAACTTCCCTAATAATGGAATATGATATTCTGGAGGGCAAAGGAACTGGTGTTACAATCAAGAATCACCTACCCAGCAAAACTGAGTATAATCTTTTAGGGAAAAATGGTACTTCAATGAAAAAGAGTACTTTCAGGCATTCATGATGAAAAGACCTGAACTGAACAGAAAATTTGACTTTCAAATACAAGACCCTAGAGAAGCATAAAAAGGTAAACAGGAAAAAGAAATCATAAGGGATGTTAAAAGGTTAAACCATTTACATTCCAACATGGGAAAATACTTCTAATTCATAAGAACTTTCTCAGTATTAGGGCCACTGAAAGGAATATACTTAGACAAAGGGCACAAGTATGAATTGAATGTGAAGGAAAGATATCTGTAAAGCATTTTTTTAATCCTTTTTTTGTGTGGAAGGCAGGGTGTTGTAGCTTATTTTGGGGGCCAGATGTGGGCTCAGGGCCTCCTGGGTCCAGGACTGGTGTTTTGTCCACTGTGTCACCTAGCTGACCCATGATGACATCTTTAAAATAAAGTTAAGGGGGAGCAGCTAGGTGGCACAGTGGATAAAGCACCGGCCCTGGATTCAGGAGGACCTGAGTTCAAATCTGGATTTGGACAAGACACTTACTAGCTGTGTGATCCTGGGAAAGCCACTTAACCGTCATTGCCCTGGAAAAGAAAACAGAAAACAGAAAGAAAGAAAGAAAATAAAGTTAAGGGGGAAATGGAATGCATTGGAAGAAAGGGAAAGGGAGAGGTGGAATGGGGCAATGTAGCTCATATAAAAGAAAAACCTTATGGAGTAGAGGGGAAAAAGGGGAAGGAGCAGGGAATTGAATGAGCCTTACTCCCATCAGAATTGGCTCAAAGAGGGAATAACATATACAGTCAAGTGGTTACAGCAATATATCTTGCCCTACAGGAAAGTGATGAGAAGGGGATAAGGGGGAACAGATGAAGGTAGGGAGGGAAAATTGGGAGAGGGAGCAGTAAGAAGCAAAGCACTTTTGAGGAGGGTTAGGTTGAAAGAAGATAGAAAATAGAGTAAATATCAAGGGAAGGGAATAGGATAGGGGATAATATAGTTAGCAATATGAACTGTGAAAGAAATGATAAGCTGGACTTATGAAAAAGGAAATTCATCTACAGAGAAAGAACTGATGGTATCTGCATAGAGATTGAAGTATATTTTTTATTAGTTCCTTTCTAAAGTATATTTTGTTTGTTTTCTTTCTCAATGTGACTAATGTGGAGATGTTTTGCATGACTGCACATGTATAACTTATGTTGAATTACTTGATTTCTTGGGAGGGGCAGGGAGGGAGGCAGGAAAAAAATTTGGAATGCAAAATTTTAAAAAATCAATGTGAAAAAATTATTTATTTACATGTAACTAGGAGAAAGTTCTAAAGAAATAAATATTTTTTAAAAAATTAAGTACCCACAGCACAGCTGTGGACTCTTAGTTGTGGGACCCTGAGTAAGTTGTTTAACTTCTGTCTGGTTCAGTTTCCTTTACGAAATGGAGATAATAATAGCACTTATCTCCCAGGGTTGTTTTAAAGGTCAAGTTAGCTATTTATAAAGTGGTTTGCAAACATTAAAGTACTAAATAAATGCTAGTGATAATGATGACAAAAACAATAAAGTAGGTATGCAAATCAAAAACAAACAAAAAATAAAGCATGTTGCTATCCTCTTTTCATTTTTGTTCTGTTTTATTTTGCTTCCCTTCTCATGTCTGAATGACTCTTCAAAAATATTTTGGGGAATATTTCTTCTGTGGAATGTGGTATCATGTCAGAATTAGTTACTGAAATATCTTAAAAAGTCATTGACTTTCTAAATGAGAAAATCCATGTTTAAATGTAAAAGGGAGGAATTGTTCATGTAATACATGCATTATGTGGTTTCTAGTTTTTCAACAATGATTATGGATGATTCTTACAATGTACTTTAAAGTTCTAAACTCCTTACATAAGTTATTTCTTTATCAAAGACTCTGGACTTCTTCCAAGTTGAATTAGACTAGTACTTCAGGATTATGTAATACATGAGGATTTCATTCTTGAATATAAATCTACTAGAATATCTTCCCTTTCCTTATTTTAAAAAATATACCCCAATGAGGATTAATACTATATTTTTGTTATTGATATCAATACTTGGAGACATAATAATATAAACTAACATGAGAAAAATGATTCCAAATTAGTTGAAATAAGAGTTAATACAAATCTTGAACCTACATGTAGGCCCCAATGGTCTTTGACAATACAAGGCTTTTCCTATTGAATGATGATGAAAAAGTGGGGCAAAATTGAGATTCAGCAATCATGAGGCAGGTACATATGAGACAGGGAGAAAGTTGTAAAAAAGCTTAAACTTGTTATGTACTTGTATCACTTAGACAATGAGACAGTCATGAATCTAATTCAAATATTGCTAATTTTTTAAAAAATGCCCACTGAGAATTCAAATTCCCTCTATCAACATAAATGAGGGCAACTAGGTGGTACAGTGGGTAGAGCACTGGATGTAGAATTAGAGAGACCTTTGTTCATGAGTTCCAATCTGGTATCAGACAGTAGCTGTGTGGCCCTCAGCAAGTCACTTAACTCTGTCTGCTTCAGTTCCTCATCTGTAAAATGAGCTGGAGAAGTAAATATTGAACCACTTCAGTATCTTTGCTAAAAAATCCCCAATAGCTTCACAAAGAATTGGACACAAATGAACAACAACAATCACCACCAAGATAAATGACATTAAAATAATAAAACAAAACAAAGCATATATGCCTGCCAGTCTATTTCCTTATATGTAAAATGAAGGATTTGGAAGATATTTAATTCCAAAATGTTATCCAACAATCTTATACTCAATGAAATTAAAAATGACAACTAAATAGACATCTCCATTTCTGACAAAAATCTTTACTAGTTTGTATAATTCTACTGAAATTGCTATATTTTAAAGTTCAGGATCTTCATGAAAAGAAGATCTAGGTTTGCATAATAGATTGGTATTAGTTTGACTTATCACTTATTGGCCCTTTAAGAGAAATAGAAAGTTGTCTCTTCTTCAGTGACAAAGTTGTCAGCAATATACCATGCCCCAGGGGTTTTTGTCACATTGGTATCTCCTCCACTCTCCTCTCCATGGTTTGCAGTTTCATATTTATTAGCATAGGGGTATTTCTCACTTATGTTATCTTTGTGAGGGTTCTTTGAATATGTTTATTTTTGCCCACAGATACTGAGTGCTCTGCTATGACATTAAGATTAAGGTTTATGTGTGTATGGTATTAAGTTTTTCTTTCCTATTCTTGTTTTAACATATGATACCTGTGAGGTTGTTGTTATTTGTATGCCCAATTAAGAAACAAATGGCTATCTTTAGGATCTAAATGTTCTAGTATTGCGAGTGGTTATTTTTGTATATATTGAATATTGCAGTTGATACCTTAGAGTATGGGGAATACACTTTCACACTACAGGTATCCCTTGGACATTGAGACAGTAATAGTTTTTTTTTTCTCTCTTTGAATCTAGGCTTTCTAGTGTGAGATCATTTTAGAAAGAGCAAATCAGCTCAAAGAATAATAGTATGCATCCACAAGGCTAGCGTGAGAGATGTGAGGCTCTACTACTCTATGTATATATTACAAATGAAATGGATCATTTTATAGTTCTTCCCTGTCTTATGTTGCAGTGGGAAGAAAACTAAACTAAATATATATAGATCTGGCCTCTGGTCTTGGTTTTGGTACCAGATCTCTCTTTGACTTTGGGTCAATACTTTCACTTCCCTGGCCAAAATATCTTCATCTCTAAAATGAAGGAGTAATACCAAGATGACTTTCAAGGCCCTTCCAGTTTCAAATGATTATGACTTCACTGAAGGGAATTTAGAATCTCGTAGATGAAAAGAACCTTAAAGGTCAACTAGTCTAATTTAGAATGAACCTTTTCTATCATGAAAGAAGCACTGTATTTTTAAAATTACTAATGCTTCTTTCACCTCTGGCCTTTTCTTTCATGATTTAAATATAATCTGCCAGCAATGTCAAGCACATACAACATTCTTTTGAAGGATCACCAGACAGTAACACCTTACTGGAAATGTTAGTGTGTCACAAATTTTTAATTTTTAATTTTTAAATTTTTTTCCAATTACATGTAAAGATATTTTTTGAGTTCCAAATATTTCTCCTACTCTCCCTTCCCCCCCATCCAAAAGGCAGCAAGCAATCTGATGTAAGTTAGTAATTACACTCATGTTAAACATATTTCCATATTATTCATGTTGTAAGAGAAGAATCAGAACAAAATGGGGGGAAAAAGCAAGAAAGAATCAACATCAACAAGAAAAGTGAAAATAGTATGCTTCAATCTGCATTCAGACTCCATAGTTCTTTTTTCTGAATGTGGAGAATATTTTCTGCCAAGAATATTTTGGCATTCTCTTGTATCATTGTATGGCTGAAAATAGTTGTCTATCACAGTTGATCATCACACAATGCTATTGATACTATGTATGGTGTCCTCTTGGTTCTGTGCATTTCATTCAGCATCAATTCATGTAAGCCCTTCTAGGTTTTTCGGAAATCCATCTGTTTATCTTTTCTTACAGAACAATAGTATCCCATTACATTCATATACTACAACTTCTTTAGCTATTCCCCAATTGATGAGTATCCCTTCAATTTCTAATTATTTGCCACCACAAAACAAGCAGCTATAATATTTTTGAACATGTGGGTCTTTTTCATTTTTATGCTCTCTTTGGATGTAGACCTAGTCATGGTATTGTTGGGTCAAAGGGCATACCCTTTTGGTCATGGTTCCAAATTGTTCTCCAGAATGGGTGGATCAGTTCACAACTCCACCAACAGATATGTTACTAATTTTAAAGTCTGTAAGAGAGGTTTACCCCAAGCATATGAAGATTTCCCCTGGTGGCATTTGTTTCAATGGTTATGAAGTCAGCTGAGACAGCTACTGTGGAAGGCATGGTCAGATATCAAAGTTGCCAAGGTCATCGCTGCATCTGGGCCATCACCAGTTGTCTTAACATTGATCTTGCCACTGTAGTTTAATGATACTGAAAGGAAGAATGAGGATAACTTTGTGCAACCTTGCCTCAACTTAAATTCATTTCACATTAATACCAAGACATAGCCATAGTATATATGTGTATATGTATGCATACATATATGTGTGTATGTATATGTATATGTGTATACAGTGTCAAAGAAGAAATATGAGAAGACACTCCCCATTACAGATATATTCCTTTGTAATGGTGGAAAGTCTTGTGGTATGGAGTGTTGCACATATTTTCAAACATGTTTATGTATTAATCAATTATGATGATGTTTTTATCTTCCTGTTATCCCATTTTTCTCTAAAAATATTATTTCTTATATATAAAATAATTCTATGAGGTGAAAAAGTAATGACGTTGGGAGATATTTAGGCAACATAAAAACCAAATATGAGAACAAAAACTTATTTTAAAGACTTTTGTCAGGGAAGGGATTGACCTCTCAGAATATTACATAATAAATATATTCAAATTACCTTAAATTGAGACCATTCTCTTTGATTCCATAGGAAGTTGTCTTATTTAACACAACTTCCGAGGTCTACCTGATATGAAGTATAATGACTGAATTTTATTTATTTATTTGTATATTTGTTTAGAATTTTCCCCAAGTTACATGTAAAAGAAAATTCACATTGGTTTATTGTTTATTTGTTTGTTTGTTTGTTTGTTTTTGTGGGACAATGAGGGTTAAGTGACTTGTCCAGCATCACACAGATAGTAAGCGTCAAGTGTCTGAGGCCGGATTTGAACTCAGTTTCACCTGAATCCAGGGCTAGTGCTTTATCCACTGTACCACCCAGCAGCCCCCACATTGATTTTTTTTAAACCTTGTGTTCCAAATTATTTTCCTTCCTCCCTCCCCACCCCTCCCTATGAATTCAAGTAATTCAATACAAGTTATACATGTGTAGTCATGCAAAACATCTCCACATTAGTCAGGTTGTAAAAGAAAACACAAAATAACTTTAGAAAGAGGAACTAACAAAAAAAAGTTTTACTTCAAGTTGTATTAAGATACTATCAGTTCTTTCTCTATAGATGGATCACTTTTTTCATAAGTCCTTCTGAGAGCATCCTGCTTATCATTTCTTTCGCAGTTACTATTGCTAATGGTATTAACCTCCATCCTATTGCCTTCACTTGATATTTACTCTATTTTCTATCTTCTTTCACTATATCCCTCCTCAAATTTTTTTTTGCTTCTTACTGCTTTCTGCCCCAATCTGCCCTCCCTTCCTTCAACTGTCTCTTACCAGTTCATATTTTTCTTGGAAGCTTTGGATGTAGGAGCTTTGACTTTGTTAACTTCTTCTGAGGGTGTATTTCAATCTGCCTTGTGACCAAAGAAACTTTTGTTAGTCCACATCCTTTTCTGTCTTCTCATTAACCTAGCCTGTTTTTTTTGGCTTTTAACTCCTTCTTAAAATGCAGCACTGCTTCCAGGATGCACTGTCCCAAGCTTCAGGGTGTCCCAGGTGGTATGATTTAAGGAGAAGCTCATTCTCAGCTTTCCTGGCTTGTAGTATAACCACAAGCCTGCTTGCTCTTTAAACCTTGAAGCAGAAATCTGATTCACTGTGGTTGCAAGCTTGGCATTCCTGTGCCCCTCCCCCACTGGTCCCCTGCCACTCAAGTCTGTTTCCTTGTTCTGAACACGGGGAACACAACAGCACTCCACCTCAGCTCCAGCAGAAACCCCTGATATCTCCCCATAGCCAACTGCTGGACCCCCTCACTGGTCTGTGACCTGATTTCCAGAAATAGCTGTTGATGCTTATGGTTATAAGGCTCTGAAGGCATGTTGTGCCTGGGGCTAGAACTGCATTCCCCTCTTAGCCTGGTACAATAGATCTTCCCTGCCGCCCTTTTAAGCTGTCTTTGTCTGGAAAATGGTCTTGCTCTGTTCTTTTTGTGGGTTCTACTGCTCCAGGAATTGCCTTATGGCATTTTTGGAAGTATGTGGTCAAATTGCGGTGAGCTCTGAAAAGTTACTGCCTTTCCTCTACCATCTTGGCTCCACCCCTGATGAATGAATTTTTAAAGAAGAAAAAAAATCAAATACTTTGAAATCAAAACTATGTATACTCTTTAATCCAGCAATAACACTGCTATGTATTTTATATCCCAAAGACATCCACAAAAAATAGAAAAGATCTATTTGTATGAAAACATTTATAACATCTCTTGAGGTGGCTAAGAATTGAAAATCACAGGAATTCCCATCAGTTGGGGAATAGCTAAACAAGCTGTGGTATATAAGATGGTGAGGGAATTAGAAAGGATATAAGGATATAAGAAAGAATGAACAGGATTATGTCAGAAAGGTGTGGAAAGATTTGTATGAACTGATGTACAGTGAAGTGAGCAGAACAAACAAAACTTTGTGTACAGAAACAGCAATATTGTTTGATGAAGAACTGTGAATGACAACTATTCTCAGCAATATAATGATCTAAGACAATGCCAAAGGACTAATGATGAACCATACAATACACCTCCAAAGAAAGAATTGACATAGATTAAACACAGGCTGAAGCATTCTATTTTTCACTTTATTTTTTTCTTTTTATTTGTTTTCTTATACAAAATGACTAATATGGTTATGTTTTACATAACTGCACACGTGTCACCCATATTTCATTGTTTACTCCCTCAGAGAGGGTGAGGGGAGGGAGAGAAGAAGGGATAAAATTTGGAACTAAAAACCATAATTAAAAATGTTTAATATTTTTTAAAAAAGAAAAATCACGTTATCCACAAATGAGCAATTTTGCCTGAGACTAGTTCCCATGCTGGAAGTGCATCATCTCAAATCTCTTAGAAGGTACAGTTAAGGTTTCTTTACTTATATAAAACCTTCCCGTATCCCTCCAGCTACTGTTCTCTCTGACTCTCATTTTACCTTGTGCTGCATTTATTTGTGTATATGCGGTATCTACTTGTAGAAGGCCTTCCTGGGGGCAGACCTGTTTCATTTTTATCTTTGTATCTTCAGTGGTTGACCCAGTTCCTTGAAAATGGCAGGTGCTAAATAAATATTCCCTGAATCAAATAGAATTTTTAAAGAATTTCTCATGACTTCTGGAGATTAAAAATACAGCACAAAAGTTCATATAATTTCCTTTTTTACTTCTGTTTGAAAATATAATGTTGCCAGTGGGATTTTCCCAAGACTCCTCAATTGCTTTACATTGTCAAGAGAGACAATGATTAGACATTACCTGGATACTGGAATCATCTTTCAGCCATATCATCCATTGGCTTTCACAAAATACAAAACTCATTAGGCGCAGCTCATTGCCATCTCTAAACCAATAATAAAGTTACCAATAAAGTTAATTAGCATAAAGAAACCACTGACTATTACCACTCAACTTAAGTGGTAAATCTTTTCATGTTTATATCTTTTCGGGGAAGGGGGGAGATGAAACAATAAAATTTTACCAGCCCCATATTTTACACATCCAGAGACTGACAGAGCTTGAAGATTGAAGAAAGCAAATGCAAAGTGTGTAAAACTTCTTAGCACATTATGTGATCATATAGAGATAATTTGCTTTACTACTCCATTTCCACGCTGTAATGCGATTACATCCAGGGCATCGTTTAATCACATTTATCTATCTACTGTTAAACTGGGCATGACATAGCAAGCCCTGGAAAACCTTAGTTGGGGATTGCAGTTGGCTCCTGGAGTTTAGGAATTGCAGAGCTGTTTGAAAGCAATCACATCTCTGAATTAATAAGGTACTTAAGCCCTCTTCAACCCCACCTCCCAGCAAAACAGGTGCAAAATGCTCTCATATGTTTATGGATGCCAGGAAAAAGAGAAATTATTTTTACATTTTCTGTGGCTTGTATTTGAATATTATTCTAGCAACCTGGAATGAAAAACAAAAACATTTTATTCAAGTGTGCTTATCTTTTAAATGCTTTTTAAAAAAAAATGACAATGACTGTGTGTGTATATATATATAATACATATATATGTGGGTGTATATGCATGTATCCACATATACACGTACACACATGTATAAATCCACATACGTACATACATATATTCATGTATGTGTATATATTCTCAACATATTATTACCATTGGAAACACATGCAAAATTTTCTGAACTAAATAGCAAATGCATCAGTCAAGGTCTCAGCAATTCTATATTTACTCTGTCACTTAATATCTGTTTGACCTTGGATATCTTCCTTAAACTTTCTAGGTCTCGTATTCCTCAGCTTTAAAATAGGAAAGTTTGAATAAATCTGGGGTTAACCTGAGTTTCATGAACTTGATTTCAAAATATTTTTATAACTGTATTTCAGGGGCAGCTAGATGGCGCAGTGGATAGAGCACTGGCCCTGGAGTCAGGAGTACCTGAGTTCAAGTCCGGCCTCAGACACTTAACACTTACTAGCTGTGTGACCCTGGGCAAGTCACTTAACCCCAATTGCCTCACTTAAAAAAAAATAACTGTATTTCAGTATAATTGGTTGGTTTTGTAATCCAGTGTGTTTTATTTTAAGCACTTGAAAAAATTCTGGAGAATCCACAGACTTCAGCAGACCACCAAAAGGTTCTGTGACACACAAACACAGAAGAATCTCTGGGTTGGATCATCTCTAATGTTCTTTGTCTTTCTAAGCCTCTGGAACTGTGAATACCTGAGAATACCTGAGGACACCGATCTAATCCAGACCTTCTCTGATCAGTCCAGTAAATAATGGATTCTCCCCCTCTTCAGAATTCATATCATATTATTAGTATTATTATTATTAGTGGGGCAATGAGGGTTAAGTGACTTGCCCAGGGTCACATAGCTAGTAAGTGTCAAGTGTCTGAGGTCAGATTTGAACTCAAGTCTTCCTGAATCCAGGGCCAGTGCTTTATCCACTGCACCACCTAGCTGCCCCAGAACTCATATCATATTGTAGTTAGCCACCGTATGAATTGTTACTGACTGCTTCCCTAAGTGTTACATGCATATTCAGCCTTGTCTCTGTATTTGGATTGTAAAATATTCATGAACAGATAACTCTGTCCTATTCCTCTATGTCCACTTTCCTTGGCATATAGTAAACACTCAAAAATGCTTGATAATTGAAATGAGGAATTTGGACTTATGACTACCTCCGAGGTCCCTAGCAGTTCTAATGCTATGATTCTAGGACTCTGCTATTTCTTCTCCCAGAGGAATTATTATTATTTAAAATGGAAACAAAATGATGACATATATTTTTTACTTATACCCTAATAAGTGACTTACTTTTGGGCAATGGGAGCTTTTTTCAGGTCATTTAATAATAATTGATATTTCTATAGATGTGATTTATAGAGGCCCATTATTTAGGTAATGTCATTTGGTAGTTAGGCAGCAGAGTATAGAATCTGGAATCAGAAAGATCAGAATTCAAATGCAACTGCAGATATTTACTAGATATATCCCTGGGCAAGTCATTTAAAGTCTGTCTGCCTCAGTTTCCTTAACTGTTATGTGGAGCATAATAATAGTATCTACATCACATGGCCATTAAGAGGATTAAGAAAAACATTAGAGAAGCACTTAACACAGTGCCTGGCACAAGGTAAGTAGTTGATAAATACTTGTGGCCCTCCCTTACTCAATTTGATCCTCACATGATCCTTTGAAGTATGTGCTATAGGTATTGCCCCATTCTAAAGATAAAGAAATTATGATACAGATAGAGGAAGTTAATTGTCCATTATCACCACAGCAAATGTGTTTAAAATGGGATTCAAAGAAAATGACTAGAAGCCATTATTCATCATACTATTTGGAGCAGAGACTTTCAGCAATATAGCAATGGAATTGTAGTAATTATTTAGTACAGTAGACTTAATATTGTATGCAAAGGATGAGAAGAATAATTCAGTGGAAGGAGCAGAAAGTGGAGCTATAAGAAAATTTGGATTCAAATCCTTAATCCCTGATCTAATACTGACTGTTAACCTTGGGCAATCCATATACTCTCTTTCTAGCTCAGTTTTTTCACCTGTAAACAATGGAAGAGAGACATAAACAATACCAATTTCACCCAACACAAAGCTTTTGAATTAAGGAGAAGAATGATTTGTCCAAGGCCATACAAATGGTAAATGACAATGATGAGACTTGAACCCCAATCCTCTGTCTTTACATTCAGTACTTTTTGTACTAATCACCATTACCTTATTTCAAAGATTCAGATAATCAAATTCAGAGATTTGAACTGACTTGGCCTCTAAGACCCAGGATGATAGCTCTTTTAAGTATTTGAAAGTATATGGAACAGAAATCAGGCTTCTTCTGCTTGTCATGAGAAGGCAAAATGAGGAGCAGTGGGTAAAAATTAAAGTGAAGCTCAGATGTGAAGAAAAAGAAAAACTTCTTAAAAATTAGACCTATTCCAAAGTAAAATTATTTGTCTCAGTAAGTTCTGTGTTAAACCACATTGGAGATCTTTAGGCAGAGGCTAAATGATTCCTTCTTGGAAATGTTGTAGAAGGGTTACTTGTTCAGGTGTGAATTAGACTAGGTTGCTTCTAGGTTATATCCAACTCAGATATTCTGGGTTTAACTCCCAGCACCATGATATAGTATTAGAGGAGAATTTTGAGGAAGACATGGTATGAGGACTTTTAATCAGGGATAAGAAGAAAGAGCCTAACAGTAATGAGCCCACATTGGAGGGATGAGGAAGGTATAGGTGAGGGGACAGGGAACTAGGACAGTCAAAGGAGAGCTCCAGTTACTCTGGAAGAGAGACAAGTCTTACCCTTGTCTCCACAAGGGAAACACAGAAAGTTAGGACCTTAAAAGAGAATCCTTGCTGATAGAATAGTAGAATGTAGGGAAAATAGAAGAGAAGGTGATAAATATACTGTCCAGAGGCAGGGATGAGAATGAAGGTGAGGAGAAAAAATACAAGGAAAGATTTGGTGTAGTCAACAAGCCATATTATAGCTATCATAATGTTGAGGATCATGAGTCTGGAATCAGGGGTTCTTGGACTTCTTGTTTTAGGGGCTCATATTTTGATAACTATTTCAATATACTCCAGTTCTCTTATAATCTCATGTATAATGTATTCATTTAAAGACATTATTCTGAGAAGTTGCCATAGGCTTTAGGAAATTCCAAAAGGCTCCATGGAATACACACAATATACAAAATAACAAAAACAAAAGCAAAGCAAAACAACAACAACAACAAAACAAATGGTTGAGGATCTCTGGGATAGATGATCTAGCTCTGAATCCTAAAATCTTATAACCCACCCAAGTCTCCATTCTTTTCACCAATCTTCACCCTGTCACCCAACAAACCCACATTACTGAATATGTTACTTCTGGCCAAGGGGTAGAATCTTTATTCAGATAGCTAGGGAATTGTCTTTGGACAAGCACTAATTATAGAAAAGTTGAAAAAATGATATCTTTAATAGGTACTCACATTAATGAGCTTGTTTTCTTCCAATAAAAAAATGGAGCTTCCAAACAGTCATTTCTTTATTATCAGCCTGATTAAACTTAATGCATTACTGAAATCCACCTGCAGTGTTTTACATACGTAACCTCCAGGGTTTTAAACGTCAGAACTTTAATAATAATTGTTAAATGCATAAATGCAGGCTTTAATCTGTTTCTAAAAAGGATAAAGGAAAATTTCCATTCAGCTGCTAGCACTGTGAAGTATCTTTATCCTCACTTCAAAAAGTCACTCTTTTTCCAAAAATACATAGCAGATGGTCTCAGCATTTATCCTAATAGGGAATATTTTCTAGTGGTTGAGAAAGGGGGTAGTGTGGTAGATAGAGTGCTGAATGTTGAGTCGGGAAGACCTGGTTCAACTCAAGACTTGAAGGTATGTAATAATGAGTAAGTCTTGCCTCAGGTACACCCTGATACTTACTGACAAATTTGTGGAAAGGTTGATATCTACAAGACCTACATGAATTTACTATTAGACTGTAATCTCCTCCATTAGTATTTACTTTGTGCCAGGTACCATGCTAAGCTCTCAATGCAAAGCATGCAAAGCCTGAAACACAAAAAAAGGGACAACTATGGCTCCTGTTATTAAGGAGTTCACATTTAAATGAGGGAGCCAAAAAGCCAATATCTCATATATGCATGTGCATGTATATACGCACACACATGTGTATGACATACAAATATGTATTACATGTATGTACATATATGTAGATCTACATGCATATATATTGTTGGTGCAAGTTCATACATACAAGATATCTACGATGTAAATTGTAAATGGAAGATAGTTTCAGATGGAAAGTGAGGAGTGGGATGGTAAGGTTTCCTAAAGAAAGGAGAAATTGAGTAAGTCTTGAAGAAAACTAGAGAAGACATGTAGAAAGAGAGAGAGAGAGAGATCACTGTTCTTTGAAATGTAAATTAGGAGCCCATGATTTTAGACTGAAATGCAAGAGAGAGGTTAGGGCTGGGTAAATGGATATGAGAATAATCTGCATAGAAATGATAGTTGAATTCAAAAGAGCTGATATGATAAACAAGTAAAAGGGTATAGAAAAAGAAGAGGGGCCAGGACAGAACCTTAGGGACATCCATATTTAGTGGACATGAAGTGAATGAAAGTCTAGAAGAGGAGACTGAGAAGGAGCAGTCTAGTAGGTAGATGGAGAATGAGGAGAGAACAATGTCACAACAATCTAGGGAGAAGAGAGGGACAAGGAGAAGTAGGTGATTGACAGTGCCAAAAGTGGCACAGAGGTTAAGAAGGATAAGAATAATGAAAAGTCGTTTGTATTTGGCAATATAGTGATCATATGGAGAGACCAACTTCAGTTGTATAATTGTATAATTATGTAGGAAGCCAAATTGCAGAAGGTTTAGTCACTCAGCCAGTCAGTAAACAAAAATTTGTTAGGCACTGTGCTAAATGCTATTTCAAAAAAAGTGAGAGGAATGTGTTTTTCAAATTGTTTAGCTACAAGGTAGGGGAAAGAAATTGGATAATAGCTAAATCAAGTGAGTTTTGTTTTTTGTTTTTGGCAGTGGGGAGAGTGGTGTGAGGAAGATGAGCATGTTTTTTATGAGCAACGACATTTTATGAACAACAACAATAACTGACATGTACATAGCACTTTTCAAAAATGATTTCATTTTCTTTTGATAGCAAGTCTTTTTTAGAGATGAGAAAACTAACACAAGGTAAATTACTTGTCCTGCGTCACACAACTAGCAAGTGTCTGAAGATGGATTAGAACCCAGTCTTCCTGACTCTAGGGTCAACCCTCTATCCTCTGCTTCTCCTAGATTCCTTCTCATAGAAAACAGATAAAGATCTATTAGATAGAGATTAAAGATTAGTGAGAGAGCAGAGATGCTAAAAGGGACATTCTGTTGGAGAAGAGAGGAGGAGGTGGAATCAGGGGTACATGTGGAGAAACTGATCTTTGGAAAGAGAAAAGTTACTTCATCAGAGACTAGAATGAAGGAGGAGGTAGCAATAGTAATCTAAGGGGCAACTAGGTGGGGCAGTGGATAAAACACTAGCCCTAGATTCAGGAGGATCTGAGTTCAAATTTGGCTTCAGACACTTGACACTTACTAGCTGTGTGACCTTGGGCAAGTCACTTAACCTTCAATGCCCCCACAAAAAACAAAATGTAATCTAAGTGATGAGAAATGAGGAAAAGGGAAGGAGAGGGAGGTCTTGGTGTGAATGGTCATTTTTTTTTCTTGCTTTAAACTATTGTCAAAAGGAATTGTGAGTCATTTGTCTACTAGTGTTGACATTGAAGGGAACAATTTTACCTTTTTTTAAAGCCAGCATAATGCACTTATGACATCAGTGGCTAGTAACAGAACACTATGATGATAAAACAAGCAGAAAGAAGTTCACTTGGAAAATCAATCTTGTAGCCTTGGGCTCATAAGGAATGTGCTTTAGTAAACTGAGTTAACCAACCTTATGTTCATTGTTATTGTGTTTATTTTAGACCAATGATTTCATCATTAAAGGAAATGGGTGGAAATTATCTTCATCAATGCCAATCAGCAGCACTAAATTTTATAATGTTAGAAAGTTGTTCAAAGCAAGGCAAGAGAGATTTTGGCAGGTGGGAGGCTATACTGCCAGACTTGGATTCAAGAAGAGTTAAAATCCAGCCTCAGCCACTTAACATCTGTATGCTCTTGGGCAAGTCACATAACCTCTGTTTCCTCACCTGTAAAATGGGGAAAACAAAAGCATCCACCTCCCAGAGTTGGGAAATACTATTTGCAAAGCTCTTTATAAACCTTTAATTTCTACATAGGTGACATCATCATCATCATCATCATCATCAAATGATTCACAAAATGTTGGACTCTTCTCCTTATCAGTAATTATAGGTATGCAGGTACCCTAAGTCTGTACAATTATTTATTTGTGGACTACAGGAAGCTAGGTGGCAGACTGGGTGAGCTCCAAGCTGGAGTAAGACAAATCCGTTCAAGTTGGACCTCAGACACTGATGAGCTGTGTGATCCTGGGCAAGTCATTTAATCCAGTTTGCTTCAGTTTCTTCATCTGTAAAATGAGCTGGAGAAGGAAATAGCAAACCACTTTAGTATCTTGGCCAAAAAAACTCCAAATGAGGTCATGAAGAGTCAGACACAACTGGAGAAAAACAAAACACTGACAAACAACAATTGGGCTATTACACATTTGATTACGTTCATAATTTTTTAAATTACAAAAAAAGGATGAAATTAAGAAGTACATATTCTAATTTATTTATTGATGTTACCTCAAATATTTTTGCATTTACTAAACATTATTAGTAATAATATTTTAGTAACAACAATATATTGAACATACTTCTTTAAAACAAATCAAAAACAAAACAAAACACCCAACCTTTGCTTTAAACTTTTGTGATACAGTAATTTGAAAATCTAAGTTCAATTGATTTATTGATTTCAATATATGTTTTTATAGCCAAAAAATAATTCACAAAGATAATATATTTAAGTGAAGGGATGAAGGAAGGAGATATTTAGCTGTTACGAAATTATTATACTAATTTTTCAGTCTCATTCCTACTCCAAGTTGTTTTGTTTGTTATTGTTTTAAATCGGGCTTGTAAATGTCCCTGAGGTCCGTCTATTATTGATTTTTTTGTTGTTTTTGTTTTGGTTCTTTTTGCGGGACAATGAGGGTTAAAATGACTTGCCCAGGGTCACACAGCTAGTAAGTGTCAAATGTCCAAGGTCTGATTTGAACTCAGGTCCTCCTGAATCCAGGGCCAGTGCTTTATCCACTGTGCTACCTAGCTGCCCCCCTCCACATCTATTATTCTTTCAAATTAATGAGAATGTGAAACATTTTAATATTTTAGACAAATTTGATAAGAACCCATTGAAATGCTTCATTTTAAATGTTTTAAAAGGTCAGAAAAATCTGTTTTCTTTTATATATATAATGCCTTATATATATTTATATATATATATGTATATATGTGTGTGTATATATATGTGTATATATATGTGTGTGTATATATATGTGTATATATATGTGTGTGTATATATATATGTGTGTGTGTATATATATATATATATATATATATAAAATGGCCTTCAATTGATTTCTTCATATGGAGCTATTTGGAATGCTGTCTTGCCCTTCCTCAAGTGCTTGATATTTTGTAGATGACCCATAGGGCTTACATGACCAATTTTCCTCATTCAATCTGTATTTTTTGTGCAATATCATTTCAGTAAGTCAAGGACTAATCCTCAACTCAACTCTGCTTAATTCACACAACAAAGAAGTCTTGTAATCTACAGTGGCATCTTGACACTTACTTTATTTTTTTAATTTTTATTTTTTAATGAGGCAATTTGGATTAAGTGACTTGCCCAGGGTCACACAGCTAGTGTTAAGTGTCTGAGGCCGGATTTGAACTAAGGTACTCCTGAGTCCAGGGCCAGTGCTCTATCCACTGCGCCACCTAGCTGCCCCCTTGACACTTACTTTAAATGAGATAGAATGATTTTATTGGTTTACTCAATTCAGTCCCATCCTACCTGTAGAGTGTTTTCTGAAATATATTTTAGGTTTTTTACATTTTCAAGAGACTGGCTAGAAAAGCTTTCTATCTGAGACTTTTTTCATTGTTTATTCTAATTTGGGGATTTTAAAAAATAGATTTTAATGGCTTATTTTGTTTGTTTGTTTTTGTCAGGCAATGAAGGTTAAGTGACTTGCCCAGAGTCACACAGCTAGTAACTGTCAAGTGTCTGTGGCTGGATTTGAACTCGGCTCCTCCTGAATCCAGGGCCAGTATCCACTGCACCACCCAGCTGCCCCAATAGTTTTATGATTTTTGGGGGGAGGGGTTAAGGCATTTGGGGTTAAGTGACTTTCCCAGGGTCACACAGAAAGTAAGTATCAAGTGTCTGAGGCCAGATTTGAACTCAGGTCCTCCTGATTCCAAGGCTGGTGCTCTATACACTGTGCCATCTAGCTGCCCCCAATTTGGAGATTTATTCAAAAAAAGTAATCATCTCTCTCTATCTGTCTCTCTTTCTCTGTCTCCATGTCTCTCTGTCTCCTCTCTTTATCTTCTTTCATAAAAAAAAAAAGGTTTTATTTTTTATGGCCACTGATTTATCATCACATTTGTTTTTGAATATATATCTCTCCCTCAAAAATTTCCTGACTTCCCGTATAAGTATTTTCTTAAAAAAAAGTTCAACTAAAATAACCAACCTATCAGCTTTGTCTGACAGTATATCCAATATTACATATTCTAGATTCCTACCTCTGTAATCAAGGGACATAGGAACATTTTCTGAATTCCTTTTTAAAAAATCCATTCCCTAATCAATGCCTACCCACTTTATGTGTTTTCATTATCAATATAAAACCCACTTGGTCAGAAATTTTAAAAAAATATATTTTGGAACACTCATTTTTGGTGGAATTGTGAACTGATCGAACCATTTTGGGGAACAATCCAGAATTATGCCCAAAGAATTACTAAATCACCTATACCTGCTCACCAAGCAATGTCACTACTAGATATGTTTCCCAAGATGGTTAGGGGAAAAGGAAAATAACCTATGTTTTAAAATATTTATAGTAGCTCTCTTTGTGGTGGCAAAAACCTGGAAGTTGTGGGGATGCCCATCAGTTGTGGAATGGCTAAACATGTTACAGCATATGATTGTGACAGAATATTACTGTGCTATAAGAAATGTTGCTATAGTCATTTTGATGGGATCTTATTGAAGTGTTATCATGATTATTCATTAATGATTTTGGCTTATGGTTTCTTTTCTGTTTTATCTCTCTATAGGTTAGATTTTAGGATTATACTTGTGAATGAGTTTAGACAATTATTTTCACATATTCTCAACTTGTAAAAATTTTTTTGACAAAGCACTTAATTGTCCTTTAAATGTTTGTTAAATTTTACCTGCAAATATATCTGAAATAACTCCCTCTCATAGACCCCAAATTTCTTTTTTGTCAGATCAATTTCATTTGGAGGGATGACATTAAGATCTGCATTTCATATTTCTATTTTGCTATTTGTGTAGGTAATAATGCATATCCATTAAATTCTCTTTTGGTTTTGCCAGGATTAAATCACATACTGCGGGTTCAAATTATTTTATTTCTTATCTGTAATTTCTTATTTTTTATTTCATATGTTAATTTTGATTTGAGTAATTTGGTTTCACTTTTGTTTTAGAGTAGGTTTTATAAAGTTTCATTAATTACATTAGTATTTTTTTAGGAATCATGTTTTAGTTTTGTTTGTAATCTTAATAATCTCTATAATCTCAGATTTTTAAAGATATTTATTTTCTCGTGTTCAATATTTTCTTTTTGTGCTTATTTTATGTTGGTTTGCTATTTTTTAAAAATGCATATTTACTTTATAAATCCTCCCTCTGGATAATCTATGTTTTTAGATTATTTTTTTTCCTCTGTGGATTGCTTTAGCTTCATTCTGGAAATTTTGGTATGCTATCTCATCATTATAATTTTCTATTACATAGCTATTCCCAACCAGAAGATGCAATAAGTTTTTCTATATTGGCATAATTTCATTTCTCCTTCATTTGTAAGACCATCCACAACCATTTGCCAACCCAATCCTTCCCCTTCATTACTTTTGTATTATTATCCTAAAACCAACATTCATATTGAGACATTACTATCATTTCTCTGCATATCAACGGACTGGGAAAGGGTGCATCTACCAACTTCCTTCTATCTCTGATATGCCTTCTCCTAATTCATTATTTTTCTACTATGTGATCCCATCCATAAATGATTTATTCATTATAGAACATCATTAGGGGATTTAATCCATGGATTATTGATTCATCTTATCCTTTCCTTCTTGTGATTCTCTATAAATTCCCCTTAAATCACTGGTCCCTTAGATTTTTTGTCACTTTATTATAATTTTTTATACTTTTTATGCCTGTTTTTAAACATTAGTTTATAAATACAAGAGATTTCATTTCATTATGTATTCTTTTCTTTTAAATTATATGTATTTACCTTTACTATGCTTTTCTTCAGAGTGTTTGGAAGATGAATATGCTGGTCTCCTCTGATTTCTTTTGCAGAAATGATTCAAATGTCTTCCTTTTGATGAAGGTCTAGCATTTTTCATGGATTATTAGTCTCAACCTTGCAGAATAATTTCCCATGTGATACATTCCTATCTCCTTGATTTTGGGAAATCATATATTTCAATTTCTTTTCTACTTTATTATAGATGCATAACATTCCTAAGCAATTCATTTAACCTTCTTTGTAGCCAAAGCATTTTCTCTTCACTGCTTACAAAATTTGTTTTTGGCATTGAAATTCAGGAAAGGGGAGGAGGATTCTCATGCTGAAATCTGTGGATTATATAAATCAGTACTTTGCATTTATGTTTTTAAAAAATTCCTTTTTATCTCTTTTATATTTTACATCATGTATATTTCACTCCTTTTCTTTCCCAGTTCCCTTCCTCAGTGCAGTATTTTATTGTTTCCTGAGAAATTTGATTGAGAACTGATAAAGTATCATTCACGAAAATTTTAAATAATTTTAGATTAGAGAAGTAAATACTTTTCAATATTTTAAATTAAACTAAAAGGGATATTTAATATACTTCCACTATTATTTTTAATAAAGTATAAATAAAAAAGGAAGTGGGGAAAAACAAAGTTTTACAAAACAACACATCAAAAAAAGTGTTATGTATCAAATATCCTACATGCATGTACCCTCACTTCTCCAAATGGGGAGTAGGAATGCCTTTTTTGTGCTATGCCTTGTCATTATAATTATTATTTTGCTGCATTCAGTTTTGAGTGTTTTGTTGTTGCTTTTTTTCCATTTTCTTGTATTCAATATTGTATTTATTTTCCTCATTAAACACATATAATTCTGTATTGGTTCATCTAAGTCTTTCCATGTTTCTCTGTATTCATCATATTTATCAGAGTAATATTCCACTACATTCATATACCAAATGAGATTAGTCACTCCCAAATCAATAAATATCTATCTTCTTCCTTGTTCTTTATAAACATTAAATCCATTAAAAATAATTTGGCTTTCCTTTTTGTATTGATGTTCTTGGAGAATGTGCCCAACACTAAAATCTCTGTATCAAAGCATATGTACATTTTACTTATTGTCTTTGCTTAATTCTGGGTTGTTTTCCTTTATAGCTATACCAATCTAAAGATACACCAACAATGCGTTTACAATACCATATTTATATACCCCCTCTAATATAAATAATTCCATTTTTGTCATCTGTGACAATTTGATGTGTATTAAGTAAATTTACTGGCTAATTTATATATATATATATATATGTCTTATTACTAGATATTTGGAACTTCTACCATATTGCTGTTGATAATTTTCAATTTTCCTTATGAGAAATGTTTATTTATATCCTTTCAACATATATCTGTTGAGAAATTTTTTCCATCCATTTTGAAGCCTTGTGGGGATTTTGTTTTTTGCATTACTAATTGCAGTGTAACATTCAATCTTTTCAATTTCTAATGTGTATTTGTGATTTTTTCTTTAATTGAAAAAAAATATTTATTTATTTTTTGGTGAGGCAATTGGGGTTAAGTGACTTGCCCAGGGTCACACAGCTAGTAAGTGTTAAGTATCTGAGGCCAGATTTGAACTCAGGTCCTCCTGAATCCAGGGCCGGTGCTCTATCCACTGCACCACCTAGCTAACCCTTTTCTTTAATTTTTGAAGGGGAAATCTATAATGTCTAAATGATCTCTATACCTTATATTTTCAGTCACTTATTTAGACTTCTATAGAAACTGTGTGTACTTTCAAAATTATTGCCTTTTACTTTTCTTTTTTTTTTTTTGAGTGGGTCAATGAAAATTAAGTGACTTTCCCAAGGTCACGCAGCTAGTAAGTATCAAGTGTCTAAGGCCAGATTTGAACTCAAGATCTCCTGAATCCAGGGCCAGTGCTTTATCCATGCACCATCTAGCTGCCCCCTGCCTTTTACTTTTCATAAACCTATTTGGTTTTTCTTGTCCAAGATACTAGAGTGGTTTGCCATTTTATTCCCTAGCTCATTTTACAAATGTGGCAACTTAAGTAAACAGGGCTAAAGTGACTTGCCCAGCATCACACAACTAGTAAATATCTGAGGACAGATTTGAACTTGGGAAGCTAAGTTCTCTTGGATCCATGCTTAGCTCTCCATGTAATGCACCACCTAGCTACCCTTCTCCTATAATAGCATGATGCAAATTAAAGTAGATCCTCAAAACAAAAATAATTTTAGGTGTGTGTTGGGGATGTGCTACAGTCAGATGGATTGAGTTACATATAGATAAGGTGAATGCATGCTTTAGATTGTTCAGCTCTCCATTGTTATTTCAGTAGATTTACTTTGTGTGGTTATATTTCATGTTTTTCTTCTTTTTAATATAATTTTAAATACTAAGGATTTAGAACATTTTATTTTATTTTTTTATTTGAGGGGTGGGGAGTTATGCTAAGAATACATGGACTTCTTGATTGAAACCAAACCATCAGAAGACTAAATGAGTCAGTCATAAGGGGGAAAAAAGAATCCAGAAATCTTAATTTTCTCATGGTTTTCAATTATTTTCTTTCATGGCCTCTTGTGACCCTGGTAGAGGGGAGGAAGAGAATTGAAAGTTCAGAGTATGACTATAATGCTGTTGTTTTTTCATAATATATTTTATATCATTAAACATCTAGATAAAAACTCAAACACTTATACATAAATATAGATATATTTATAAATATAGATATATTTATGTAGCCAAGGATTTACTGGACAGAAACTGGGAGTCAGAAGAGTTGATGCCTAATCATGCCACTATCATTGAATTTTCTCTTTTAAAAAAATGTTGGGGGGGCAGCTTGGTGGCACAGTGGATAAAGCACTGGCCCTGGATTCAGGAGGACCTGAGTTCAAATCCGGCCTCAGACACTTAACACTTACTAGCTGTGTGACCCTGGGCAAGTCACTTAACCCCAATTGCCTCACCAAAAACAAAAACAAATAAAAAATGTTGGACAGGTTGTTTTTAATATATAATTTAATATTTCATGTTGCCCTGATTACATGTAAAATTATTTTAATATATTTTTCAAATTTTGAGTTGCAAATTCTCTGTCTACCTCTCCTCCCCCTCTTATTGAGAAGGCAAGCAATTTGATATAAGTTATACATATGCAGTCCTGCAAAACACATTTCCATGTAAATCATATTGTCAAACAAACAAACAGACAAAAATCCCCAATAAAAATAAAGAAAAAGTATCTGAATTGAAAGAGGTTGAGCCAAGATGGCAGAGGAAAGGCAGCAAACCCTCAGAGTTCCTGACACAATTATTCCAAAAAACTATGAACATAGCCCTAAGACAATTCCCAGAAGAGCAGAAACCACAAAAGCACAGGCTGAGATCATTTTCCAGCCAAAGACAGCTTAGAAGTTTGGCAGGAGGGGGCTGCATGAGCTGATACAAAGTGAAATGTACTATATGCAAAATAACAGTAATATTGTTAGATGATCTGAAGAGAATGATTTGGTTATTTTGAGCAATGCAATGATACAAGACAACTCTGAAAGTATTATGAAAAATGCAATCCATCTACAGAGAGAGAACTGATGGTATTTGAATACAAATTGAAACATAATTTTTTGTTAGTTCCTTTATCTGAAGTTTTGTTTTGTCTCTTTTCATTCATAACCTGACTAATGTGGAAATGTGTTGCATGATTGCTCATGTATATCTTATATATTGAATTGCTTGAGTTCTTGGGGGTGGGTGGGAGGGAGGGAGGAAGAGAATTTATAACACAAAGTTTTAAAAACAAATTGATGTCAAGATTTGTATTTTACATGTAATTTGGAAAAAAATAAAATTCTAAATATATAAAAAGTATCTCTGATCAGTATTCAGACTCCACCCATTCTTTCTCTTGAGATGGATAGCAGTTTCATCATAAGTCCTTGAGAATTGTTTTGTATCATTACATTGCTGAGAATAGCTAACTTATTCACAGTAGATCATCATGCCATATTGCTGTGACTCTCTACAATGTTCTCCTGGTTCTGCTCCTTTCACTTTGTATCATTTCATGTAAGTATTTCCAGGTTTTTCTGAGAACAACCTGCTAGTAATTTCTTCTAGTACGATAGTATTCCATCACAATCATCTACATCTACATCTATATCTATATATATACATCTACATGTACATTTACATCTATATCTCTAACAACCTTTTCAGCTATTCCCAGTTGATGGATATCACTCAATTTCCAGTTCTCTGCCACCACTAAAAGATCTGCTATAAGTATTTTTGTATATGTAGGTTCTTTTTCTTTTTTTTAAATCTCTTTGGCATACAGACCTAGTACTGGCCTTACTTATTCAAAAGGTATGCATGTTTTATAGCCCTTTAGGTAAAGTTCAAATTCTTTTCTGGAATGGTTGTATCAGTATACAACTTCCCCATCAGTGCATTAGTGTATTAATTTTCCCACATGTCCTCCAATATTTGACATTTTCCTTTTCTGTCTTATTAGCCAATCTGATAGGTGTATGGTGGTAGCTCATAGTTGTTTTAATTTGAACTTCTCTAATAAATAGTGGTTTAGAGCATTTTTTTCATATGACTATATTTTTTTATTGCTTTGATTACTTTGTCTGAAAACTACCTATTCATATCCTTTGGCCACTTATCAATTGAGGAATGGCTCTTGTTTCTAAAACTTTGACTTAGTTTTCTATATATTTGAGAAATGAGGTCTTTATCAGAGAAACTTCCTGCAATTTTTTTCACAGTAATGATTATCAGCTATGTATTTCCCTCCATCCTATTTTTCCTCGGGTTCTTATTCTCTCTCTCTCTCTCTGTATCTATCTCCTTTAATTCTGTCTGACCTCAACAGTGTTTTACTTCTGATTTTTACCTCCCACAATCTTCCCTCCCTTCTGTCAACCTCCACTCTTGTTATATCCTCTTCACATCCTACTTTCCTTTATAGTAAGATTAAAGTTTTGATTTTTTTTTCTTTTTTAAAGATCTTTGCTGGGGCAGTTAGGTGGCGCAGTGGGTAGAGCACTGGCCCTGGAGTCAGGAGTACCTGGGTTCAAATCCGGCCTCAGACACTTAACACTTACTAGCTGTGTGACCCTGGGCAAGTCACTTAATCCCAATTGCCTCACACAAAAAAAAATCTTTTCTGCATAAACATTCAGTAGTTTGATATTGTTGTCTCTATAACACAATTACAAGAAGCAGTGATGACAAAAAAGATGATAAAGCTTATAAATATCTGTTGCATTGAAAAAGACCAAGTAATCCTATAAGCCTGAGAGTAACAAGCCAACCAGTTATGTGTATATTTTTGTGAAGTTATGGTAGGATAACTGAATTTGTTGAGGGCAGGGTCTATTTCATTTTTGTCTTTGAATCTTCTGTACATATCATTGTTCCTGGCATATAGAAGGTACTAAATAGATGTTCACTGAACTGTCTTTGGCTTCTTTTCCCCCCAGCACTTATCATAGTACCTATCCTATTGCAAGCTCTTAATAAATCCTTATTGAATGACTAACTGAACCAGATCATTCAACTCTATCAGCCTTAGAGAAACATGTTCCTTGATTAGAAATTCAGATCACTGAAGTTATGGTAGAACACTTCAGTTCCTTGAGGCCAGGGATTGCTTCATTTTGGTTTTAGTATTCCCATACATAGCACAGTACTTGACACATAGTAGGAATTTAATAAATGTTAGTTGATTTATTTTTCAATTTCAAAATGGTCAAGTTATTTCCACTGAACTTCAGAAAACCATTATCATGAGGAACTCCCTGTGTCAGCCTAGAAGAAATGGAGGCGAGGGAAGTAGAGGAAGAATCTATAGCCTGTAAACCATTTCGCTATTTTCCCAACATGTAATGGTATTTTTAGCAGTAATATTCAAAAACCCTGTGTGTGTCTCTCTGCTTCTCTGTCTCTGTCTCTCCCTGTCTTTCTGTCTCTGTGTCTGTCTGTCTGTCTGTCTCTCCTTACAAACATGAAAAAGCAGAGTAGGGTATCCATGTAAATGTTAAGCCCCAAATATTTTGTGCTATGCATCATATGACTAGTGATGCTGAGCATTAGTGTCAAGACTACTGTAATAGAGATGCTATTCTTTAATGATATCTTTTCCACTTGTCCAATTATACTGAGGAATGAAGTACGAGAATACCTTGCATATAGGGTAGGTTGCATTGAAACAAAGCTGTGATTTATAGTCCAGGGCTGAAATATATCATGTCTTTGTTGCAGGTGCGCGAGCATGAGTGTGTGTGTGTATGTGTGTGTGTTTAAGGTGATTCACTATGATAGAAAATGAATAATAGGCAACATTGTCATTCCTATCTCACTAATGAGAAATTCTGCCAAGAAAGAGCGAATTCCCTTCATTATTTGATAATTTCCTACCTGACAGTTTCTTCAAAGATCCCAATGTGAAAACACTAAAAAACATTGACTTTTTCCCTCACTAATCAGGCTTGGAAGAGGGGCAGATTTAACAGAACATTAAAAAAGGGATGAATTTGCTGACCACTCTGGCACATTTCTAAACTGTTTTCTAGAGTCACTGATGAATGCCAAAACTGTTGAATTTTATGGAAAGAGTTAAATTCTCACCTAACATACTGGAAAACAGCTATGGTATAATGCAGTTTGCTATTGAGCAGTATTTATATCAGCATTTGTCTATCTTGGATCATTTCCAAGTGTATTTATTTATTGCTTTGCCCCAAGGACATTCTTACAAGACAGTCTCACCCAAAGTGGAGTTTCACAGTATGGACCTATGACATTTATTTTTATGTATAGGTTTGGGTTTGCAAGATCACCACTCAAGTGACTATTTATTTGCCTTTCTACACTTTGTCTGCAATTGGGATACATTGCAACACAGTAAACCATATTGATTATGGTCTCAAATTCTGAACAGTTAGGAGTTAGGCATGGGTGAGCAAACAAGTAAGAAAGAGTACAGTATTTCACTCAGTTGCCATTTTGAAAATCAGCATTATATATATATATATTATATATATCATATAAATATATTATATAAATATATATATATATATATATATATAATAAAATATATTATATATATATATATATATATTATAAATAAAGCTTAAGAAAAGGAAGCCAGAAAGTCTTGGATTCAAGTCATGCCTTTGACACATGGTGGTTGTAAAACCTTGGACAAGTCTCATGCCTTTCTGTGATACACACAACTCTCTAAGACTATAAGTTGAAAAGAAGGTAATGACCTACATTGGAAGACTAGTTTTCCTCAGCCAGGAATCCCCTGTGGGAAAGAAATAAAAGGTACAGTCTATATTCCTGTACCTAACAATGAAACATTTTAAAAACAGAAATGAAATGTAGTTATCATCTCCTCCATGTACAATGTTATAAAGAAAGTTTGCATTTTGGGCAGAAATCTTGTATTACATCCAGGAGTGCTTTGGAGACTTCTCATACTGGTGTGAGAAAGTGTATTGTTAAAATTTCACAGCTGATTGTAAATTTTTTCATAAGCATTTACAGTTCAGAAGGAGACAAAATGCAACAAATCAGGACTAATATTTAATCTGTTTATTGTATAGATTTAAACAAGTGATAAAGGATAGGTTATAGGCAGGTAGATGGCACAGTGGATAGAGCAATGACCCTGAAGTCAAGGGGGCCTGAGGTAAAATTTCACCTCAGACATTGGCTGTGTCACCTTGGGAAAGTCACTTAAACTCAATTTTCTTAAAACATCCAGATCCATGTCTAGTCACCCTGATACATGTCTTGCCACTGGGCCCAGATGGCTCTGGAGGAGAGAGTGAGGTTGTTGACCTTGCATAGCCCTACCTCACATAAATCCAATTCACTGCATGTCATGACGGCATTCTGATGTCATAGTACTCGAAGGACAAACAACAAAGGAAAGGCTAATAATGCAGATTAAAATTTTAAATGTGTTGTGTGTACACCCTTTCCCCCTCCTCCTTCTGAGAGCCACTCATTAAATATTTTGCCGCATACTACTAGTTAAATACAATACATTATATTTTTTTGCCCCCCATGATTTTGCATATTTGTATGAGATGTAATCTTATGAGGAATAGCTCACTATCTTATGTCAAATATCCTTAAGTGAAGAAGTACAACTGCTAAGAATTCTTCTAATATGCTTTTATTCTTCCAACTTGAATATTCCTCTTCTTTCATTTTATCCTCATGACAGCTCTGGCAGGAAGATGTCATACAATACTACCATTTGCTAAACAGCCCTATCTAAGAAAATAATCCAAAGTCACATTGAAAAACCTAGAAAGGATGGCATTATATATTTTTTGTTTGTTTTTGTGGGACAATGGGGGTTAAGTGACTTGCCCAGGGTCACACAGCTAGTAAGTGTCAAGTGTCTGAGGCTGGATTTGAACTCAGGTACTCCTGAAACCAGGGCCAGTGCTCTATCCACTGTGCCACCTAGCTGCGCTGGCATTATATTTTTTAATCATCAAAGTATTTTATTATTTTCTAGTTACATGTACAAATAGTTGTCAACATTTGTTTTCATAAGATATTTAGTTCCAAATTTTTCTCCCATGCTCCCTTCCCTTCCCCCTCCCTAAGACATAAAGCAATCTTATATAGGCTATATATGTACACTCTCATTAAACACATTTCTGAATTCATCATGTTCTGAAAAAAGAATCAGAACAAAAGGGACAACCCTTGAAAAAGAGGAAAAAAAACAAAAAATTAGAAACAGTATGGTTCAATTCGCATTCAGAATCCATAGTTCATTTTTCTGGATATAGAGAACATTTTTTCATCATGAGTTCTTTGGAATTGTCTTGGGTCATTGCACTGCTGAGAAGAGGCAAGTATATAACAGTTGATCATCTCACAATGTTACTGTTACTCTGTTCAATGTTCTCCTGGTTCTTCTTACTTCACTCAGCATCTCTTAAGTCTTTCCAGGTTTTTCTGAAATCTGGGATGGCATTATATTTTAATTTAATTTTTTTTTTAGTGAGGCAATTGGGGTTAAGTTACTTGCCCAGGGTCACACAGCTAGTAAGTGTTAAGTGTCTGAGGCCGGATTTGAACTCAGGTACTCCTGACTCCAAGGCCAGTGCTCTATCCACTGTGCCACCTAGCTGCCCCAGCATTATATTTTAAATCTTTGTGATTTTGTAATTCCCCATGAGTTCTGTTCTTGTTTGACTTATGGGGGTTTTGTTTGTTTTACTTATATATGTTAACATCTATAGGAACTATGATTGCCTTACAATGAGAAATTCCTAGTGTGGATTCTCATACCAACAGAGATCACATCCATTATCAAGTCTATGTTTGGAAAGGAAGTCTAAGGAAGTTGTCTACAGCACATAAAGGTTGAGACTTACCTAGGTTTGCACAAGTGTTAAGTATCAGAGACAGGACATGAAACCAAGTCCACCTGTCTTCAATCACAGAATTCTGTCTACTGACAATGTGCTTCTACAATGTCAATGAAATAAAGAAAAGATGCTTCTGCCCCCTAACCCTGTTTCTTCAGTAGATTTATAATGTCAATAGAAACAAAACAGCTTGTTAGTTCTACTCTGGTACAAGTAAATTCCATCCCCTTCTATGTTGGGGGAAAGGATAAAGAGATTTAATTGTATGTTTATTTTATTCTTTTTTAACCTCGCTGAATCTTTTAAATATCTGAATGAATTTATTTTCTTTTTAATGTAGCACATTTTATTAATGACTTTTGTACATCATAGTCAATTTTGGGGAAACAAAAATTCTCTATCCGTTGTGGAATGACTCTCCTCTGTCTGTCATGACCATTAACCAGGAAAAATATTTAATGCAGTGAGAATTTCTGCCTATTTCATCAGTGGCAGCAGCATTTATGTAGTCCTTTAAGTTTCACAAAGCATTGGGAAGAAGATGTTATTATTATCCCCATTTTTCAGATGAGGAAAATGAAGATGATAAGTGGTGTGCCCATTGTGACTCAGCTTGTAAGTGTCTAAGACCAGATTTCAACTCAGGTCTTCTGAAATCTAGTTCCAACACTCTATCTACTTCACCATCTGGCTGTCTAAATTCTGAATCCATTTATACAACTCATTCCATGTTTCCCTGATTCATTATTTCTTACTGCAAAACATTACATTCATAAGATCACAGATTTAGAGCTAGAAGGAATGTTGGAGGCCATTATGTTCACCCCCTCATATTTTCTTCAGCCATTCATCTACAGATGGATATCTACTTTGTTTCCAGTTCCAGTCCAACACCAAAATTTTTATTCTTTCTTTGCCTCTTTCCTTCTTTCCTTCCTTCCTTCCTTCCTTCCTTCCTTTCTTCCTACTTTTCTCTTTCTTTCTTTCTTTCTTTCTTTCTTTCTTTCTTTCTTTCTTTCTTTCTTTCTTTCTTTCTTTCTTTCTTTCTTTCTTCCATTTCCTTCTTCTGTTTCCTTAGAATATAATGCTACCCTGTGGTAGCATTAATGGATCAAGGCTTACAGACAGTTTAGTCATTTTATTTTATATATTACATTTTAACAGAAGATAATGAAGTTCAGAATCTTTTTTTTTCCTTCCAATCTCTTAGAATTTCAAATCTTTAATAATCTGTCCTCCCATTGCAATACCTCTCAAATCACACTCTTTTAAATTTCAGAAAATTTGGCATATTTTCCTGGTTCACTCCTCTTTTCTATTTGGACACACTATTATCCATTAATGTTGTAAATTTCTCAGTTTTTCCTATCCTTCTCCTATATATAGTTGTTCTAAGTTTGCTCATCCTTCAAAGACCCAGGTCAAGCTGTACCTTCTCCATGAAGCCTTTATATATTCCTCAACTAGAAGTCACCAGTTTCAAAATTCAAAACCCTTTCAAAAACTTAAGACATGATATCAATGCTAGTTATTTTACACACATACATATGAACAAATATACACCTATTTATCTATTTATTTATACGTGTATATACATATATACACACACATGTATCATCTCTACCATCAATGTCTAGTTTATTTTTCATATAGCATATATTCAAACTCTGCTAAATAGATTATTCAAATAGCTACAATAATAAACAGTGTGACAATTGATAAAAATACATTATACTAATGTCTTAAGATATCTATATGTAATGATTTATGGCACATTTACAAAATGCCTCTGTTTCTATGACACCATGTGGAAGAGGCTAGAAAGAATGATGGAGGCTAACCTGCTAGCCACTTGCCTAAGTTTTATTTAAAAGTCTTTGGAAAGTTAACACAAAATTTAAATATCATGTCCTCATTAGGGAACAGAAAATCTTATGCAGTTTGATATTTCTCTTGCAACAAATATCCCATTCCTCATTTAGCAGTGATGGCACCTTCTATAAGAAGCTTCAAAATTAGCAATGCTATTAACATATCCCAAAATGTTTGAGGCTAACCAGCCAAACTGTTTCTGATTACTACTCTCAGTTGGGCCATAGTCTTATGTAATAAAGAAAACAGGCAATTACTAAGACAGCTAGCTCTAAATGAACATAGCCAGAAGCAAATTTGAACAAATGACTAATTATCAGATGGCTCTAGTTTTGTTTATCAGTATTTTGAGTCTTTAAAAAATTAAAGTTTCTCCATTATTTTTCTAATTTTCATGATTTCTTCTTTATTACTGGTTTTAGGATTCTTTATTTGAATGCTTTTGAGGCTTTTGTTCACTTTTTGACACAGATATGTACATATTCATCTGTTTTACCTATGTACTCTAAATTTTGCTTTGTTTTCTTGTTGTTATCTCTTTTTTATTTCTTAAGAGTTGCTCATTGTTTCTAATTATCTTTTACCCTTCCAACACTGCCATGCAGCTTTGTGCGAATTTTTGACACCAAGTCCTCCTTTTCTTTTTACACTTGCCTATGCATACTTTCCAAAGGGTGAGTTTTCTAGGGCCTATTTAGAAGGGAAAATAGAAGAAAGAAAAAGTAGATGTACTATACATATTAAGTAGGAATTCATTCACTTTTTAGCAAAGGTACTTTGTCCCACACTGGGTTATATCCATTGTTTTTCAATATGATTTAATTTTATATCATCCCCATGGTAAGCTTGGCCCTTTTACCACCTACAATAAAGGTACTTAACCTTGGTATGATGCATGCCTTTGGCAGTTTGGTGAAATCTATCTATCCCTTCTCAGAATAATGTTTTGAATACATAAAGTACAATGCATAGGATTATAAAGGAAGCCAATTACATTGAAATATAGTTATCTAGCTATTTAAAAATTAAATCCATGGGACCCAAATTAGGAGTCCTGATTATAGTTACTTCCATACCAGATATTTCTGCCTAGGACTAGAGTGTCTGCTTTCCTAGTGGTGATAGTTTCATAGATTTCACAGTAGAAGGGGCATTAGCAGTTATTTAGTCCATCTTCTTTACATTTTTCAGATTAGGGAATTGAAGCACAGAAAGGTTGGGTCACGTTCAATATCACACAGCTAGTACAAATAAAGACAGAATTTGAACCCATGTACTCTAATTTCAAACTCAACATTCTTTCCATTATATCACATTGATTCTTAGGCACAGAAGGAGAATATCAAATGTCCAGATAACCTTAATAAAGTGGGGTGCTTCTGTTTTTTGTTTTGTTTTGTTTTGTTTTAAAAAGCACTGAACTTTTCTGAAACAAAATACATTTCAACATATCTTTGTTAAGGAGTTACTGTGTATAAGTCATTTTGACTTCAAAATAGAGACAGAAGACAAAACAAACAAAAAGGTCCTATCTTCAAGAAACTTATATTTTCTTTAAAAAGGGTACAGCACATAAACTGATAAGCATGTATAAATGCTATGTAAAGTAATACAATGTGTATAGAATTGAGAATGAGAGACAAGACAGATGTAGAGAAAAAGAAGCACAGAGAGATATAGTGCAGTATAAATGAGCAGGAGGTGGGAGTAAAAAGTATGACATTATATCCCACTCACTCCCATTGCCTTGTCTCTGCTTTGAGTAAAAACTTAAGAAACTTAGAATACGAATATGGTATTCAGGCTCCTTATCAGCTAGGTGGTGAAGTGGATAGAGCACCAAACCTGGAAGAAGGGAAGATTTGAATCTAAATCCTGTCTCAGACACTTATTAGCTGTGTGACCCTGGGTCAGTTAACCTGGTTTGTCTCAGTTTCCTCATCTGTAAAATGAGCTGAAGAAGGAAATGACAAACTACTCTAGTATCCATATCAAGTAGGACACTATTGAAACTATGGAACAACAACTTTCAGGGTCCTGTGAAATATGGACAACAGAACAATTGTAATTCACTAGGTTGTATTCTCCTCAATCTGCATAGATAGAAATAAGGCAAAAGAGATAGAAAGCAATTTGGAGTGCTTTACTGGTCCTGTCCTTTTTCTGAATGGAAATCAATAAAACAATAAATAAACTGCCAAGTTAAACATAGCTTAGCCCTGTCTTTCATATTCCCTATGGTGTATTTAGGAAGAAAGAGGCTTAATTCCTATTGAGTTTTCCATACAAATTTAGTAAAAAGCCCTATAAATTGCAGGCTGACCAAATGCTATTTTTCCATCTACCTTAGGAGACTATTGCTTATATGTGAGTTGAGGTTGGGGTGTTAAGTAAGGGGAAGCTTGTCTGCTATTACCAGAAGAATCAGGAAGTGGGTTTTGGAGGAGCATAATTATGAAAAATGGATTATTATTATATTCAAGGAGTAAATCTAGAAATAGTTAAGCTTTCATCAGGGCATGCAAATCTTGACTTGTAGCTTAGACAAAACCTGAATAAGCAGAGTCCATCACTTGTATTAAACCACAGAATAAAGGATGAAAGGTGAATTGTTAGAACTCATTATTTTTCCCCTCCCAGATAACAGAACACATCTGCTAACTCACTTAATAAAATATGGTTAATATAGAGAATGGAGTTAATATTCTAACATGACAGGAATTTGAAATATTCATTTTAAATGTAATACTTGTCTTTCATTAAAAAAGAAAAACAGAAAGAAAACCATTTTGGTTTTGATTTCCCTGGTGTAAAAATGACATGGAACTAATTCAACTAAATTTAGCTTCTGTTAAGTCCTAGAGTTCTTGATAGGCTATGGAGGTCTGCAGGGAACCATGCTTTTTATAGGAATGGTTAAATTTATTTTCATTTAGATAGGGGCAGCTAGGTAGCGCAGTGGATAAAGCACCGGTCCTGGATCCAGGAGTACCTGAGTTCAAATCCGGCCTCAGACACTTGACTAGCTGTGTGACCCTGGGCAAGTCACTTAACCTCCATAGCCCCTCAAAAAATAATAATAATAATAATAAAATAATATTTTCATTTAGATGAAGTAACTGAGAAAGGTAGCATATCATGCTTTCATTGTCTTTCAGTTATAAAGATTAGTGTTTATATGAAGCCTTTGACATGTACTAGCTATAGGACCATGGATAACTCACAATTTCCAGTCTACTTAACACTAAGTTCCAAATGAGTTGCTTTAGTGTATCAATGGAGGGAATTTCTACTTCTTTTACCCAGTAAGGTAGTGTTAGAAATAAGACTAGGGGATGGTGGGTGGGAGAAAGAGGAAAGGGAGTCAGAGGAAAGAATCATAGAAGAAAAAACGGATAGAATTAAATAGAAATCAATTAAAAGCATTTGAAAAGCATTTCCATAGATGATTTAAGGATTGTTCAGGGCACCTTGTTCCAGATGAAAATTAATTTGGGGTAGAAGTTTGGCTCTGCCAAATAATAAATACTTATGGAATGAATGCCAACATTTCCAAAAATTTGATACATAAAAATATCATTAAGTAAACTAAATTGAGAAATATTCTCAGAGCATTTTCTATGTGATAGGTATTACAATTATTTTTTAAAGAGGAAAGTCCATCAGTTTAACATTCTTCACATGAGGTAACAAGCCAGATCTCTGATTTTTTAGATATTAAATTGTTCCCACAATATAACTCATGTTTGTCATTATTCTCCCCCTAACTGTAAATGAAACTTTGCACCCTTTAATTCAAAGGGGATTGCATTTACCTAAGAAAGGGAGCTGGTTATTTGCAGAGCAAACATATTAAGCTTTCAATAAGATATTATTCCTAAGGTTTGCAGAATTGAACATTTGGAGGGGACTTCCGGCTTGCTTTCTAATCAGAAATACGTTTCCTTTTTTACTATAAATTAGTTTATTAACATATATGTATGTATGTGTATATGTTTATATGCACATGTATATACACACATACACATGTGTATACAGAAATAGTCTTGTATATGCATACATACACATGTGTAATTTAAGATTCTAAATGTGGATTCTAATCTGTTCTCCCAGTTTTGGGGGGAAACTGACTAAAATCACTGATAAAACAAGTTTAGGTTTTTAAGGGTTTATTGGAAAATAGAAAGAAAAAGATTGACAACAGAATTCCAACAGCCTGGCATTCCTATCTTTCCTCAAATTTTCTGCGAAGTCTTCTGCTGGCACCACCACCAAGTCAGGAACCCAAAGCCCCAGAGCTCTCCGCACAGGCTCCCTCTCCTCCTTCCTGTCTCCTCCCAGAAAATAGGAGGCTCCTCAAGTTGACTGGCTGGTAGCCTTGATAGACAGCACCCATAAGCAAACGTCATTTCCTGACACAAAGGAAAAGCCACAATGCCTCTGAGGCATTTTCCTCATGGTGGAGCTTTCCCACAGCAAGTCTCCAGTAGGTGGCATCATTCTAATCATTACACACACATATACATGTGTGTATGGAACTAGCCTTACTGCAACTAACATTCTTTCCCTATCAGATCAGGAATGGTTGGCAAGTAGCAATTCTAATATTAATTATCATCTTTCCTGATATTTAGCAAGACTAATGTTTCCCATAACCAAATAGGTAGAGAATGACAGAACTTCTTCCTCAGGAAAGTGGTGCAAATATACTTGTTGCTTTGGAAACTGCCCTCAGGAAAGTAGTTAGCACAGGGGTGTTATTTACCAAGATCTATTACCTCCTGGGGTAAGAGCTTCACATATTTTGCTTGCCCCCTCCACTCTTTTCCAAATTGGAATTATCTCAACTCAAATCTAAACAAAATCTGAAAGAAATGTAAGCTATGTTTTTTCTTTTATGTGTATTTCTAATTTATTAGAATGAAAACAAAACACTTTAAGATAGGAGAAAGAAGGGGGCAGCTAGATGGTGCAGTGGATAGAGCACCGGCCCTGGAGTCTGGAGTACCCGAGTTCAAATCCGGCCTCAGACACTTAACACTTACTAGCTGTGTGACCCTGGACAAGTCACAACCCCAATTGCCTCACTAAAAAAAACCCAAAAAGATAGGAGAAAGAAAAGGTAAAAGATGTAGGAATCTATAAATGTTTCTTTTTTAGCATCAGAGTTGAGAAGCTAATCAGATATGTCTTAGAAAGAGTTACCTTCCATATAAAACCTGTGGCCTTACTTGCATCAGCTAGCAACCTTGCTGTAGAATTTTTGAAAGCCCCAAACACATTCATCCTATATTAAATTAGAAGAAGTAAGAGTTTCTAGCATAGAAAGTAGGCTACCATAGGATGAAGATGACTATCTCCTGTCCATCTGAAATCAGTCAGTCCTGAGGGGCAGAAAGTTCTTATCATGTCCTTAGTTATGGTGTACCCTCAGTTAGTCATATTATGTTTTCAGGAATGTGAGTTAAAACATGATCTTTAAGTGCCTTCTGCTTTCAGATCACTATATGTACTATTTTTTTCCATTTTATTTGTAAGTCCTTAAATCCAAATACTTAGTTGTGTATTATTATATACACAATATATTGCAGTCCTGCTGTCATAATGATAGGACAAACCAAGAGATGGAATGTTTTAGGTCCTGCAACTGATTAGGCTGTGTGACCTTAATGATTTTAAGTGTAAATATAACCTTTACTCATGGATCCCCAAATTGGGGAAAAGCTAACTACTCTTTTAGACAATCTTAAACAAACTGGTATCAATAAAGGAATATAAGACTTTGGGTTTCACCTGTCTATGTTTCATTTTCTCATCTGGAGTATGATGTAGTTGCATCTGATGGCCATTGAGTAGCATAGCTAGCTAGCTGCCTTCTTTTAAGCTTCAGATAAAACATCACCTCGTTCAGAAGGCCTTAACTGTGCTAGGGAGTTAAAAATGTGTTCCCTGCTAAGACTATCAATCATCTATTCTGTCTTTATCTCTTTTTCACTGATTTACACACACACACACACACACACACATGAAATTGTCAGAAAGATTTTCATGACTAAGAATATAATAATATATATAATATATAATTCACATATAATAATATAATTATATGTGAATAAAAATACAAGCAAAAAGAAAGTCAGTTCTTGGTCTCAAGGAGCCTGATGGATGGAAGATAATAAATAAAAAGAAGCTGAAAAGTAAGGCAAGGAAAGAAAGTATTTGCATAGGGACATGGACTAAAAGTAGGGAGAATTAGGAGTAGAGCTGGGAGAGAAGAGGAGGAATGAGCATAGGGCTAGCCCAATGCCGTTCATCAAAATGGAGACTGCAAGAAGAAACAATCAGTTCGAAAATGGAGTCACTGGAATAAAACAATGTTCCAGATGAGAAATTCAGAGTTGGAAGTATCTTCACATTGTTTAGGAAAGCTTTCATGGAGTTAAGGAGTCCAGAGACTCAGGAGTATAGCACAGAAGAATGAAAAAGTGAGATTAGGGCTGGCCCATAACATTCCTCAGAATGAGGATTATAGGTCAAAGTCACAAATCAGAGGACTAGGCCATAGGGAAGAGTATTTAAAAACAAATCCCTCATTTCTCCAAATTTCATGATTTCACAGAATTGTAAAGAACATCAGAGGTCATCTAGACCAATCTATAACTGTAAGGAATTCCCGCTGTATCATACTTAACAAATGATCATTCAACTTCTGTTTAAAGATCTCCAATGAAGAAGATTCCATCACATGCTTAAGCTTGACATCATACTTTTAGAGAGTTCCAATTTCTACAGGGAACCCCCCCATACACAATCAATCCTAACCTTGGCTTTTTGTAACTTCTACTCAATTCTCTTGATTCTGCAATCTTGATCCAAACAAAATAAATTGAATCCTTCTTTCATAAGATACACATTCAAGCATTTACAGCCAGCACTTATGTCCCCATTTAGTCTTCTCTTCTCCAGGCTAAACATTCATGGATACTTAGATTGAATCACTTAGGTCAGAGTCTTAAGGCCCTTCACCATTCTAACTATCCTTCTCTGTATACTTTTAAGGTTATCAATGTAATTCAATGCTGTGATGTCCACAACTTAGTTAAATAATTCCAATCCTGTCTAACCAGTAAATTTAAAGGAAGACTATCATATATTTATGCCTCAACCCTTTTCATACAGCCTGAGATCATCAGTTTTGGTTAGGCAGCTCAGTGTCTCAAGGGATAGAGTTGTGACTTAGAATCAGAAAGACCCCATTTGCAAATTTGACCTCAGATATTTACTAGCTGTATGATCCTAGGCAAGTCCCTTGACTTCTTATTGCCTTAGTTTCCTCAACTATAAAATGGAGATAATATCGATACCTACATTGCAGTATTGTTGTGAGGATCAAATGAAATAATATTTGTAAAGTTTTTAGCAAGGTCTGTTACAGAGCAGGCACTTAATAGATGCTTATTCTCGGAATACTCTACCTTTCAGATCTTTGGAAAGGAGAACAGTTTATGACCAAAAACGATATATAGAATATTATGAAATGCAAAATGGATGATTTTTAAAAAATTAATAAAGTATTTTATTTTTTTCTGTTACATGTAAAGATAGTTCTCATCTTTTGTTTATATAAGCTTTCCAATTTCAGAATTTTCTCCCTCCCTCCCCTCCCTCCCCCTCCCCTAGACAGCAGGTAATCTGATATAGGTTTTATATATATATATATATATATACACATATATATATGTATATATATACATATATACACATAATAACATTAATTCTATTTCTGCATTAGTCATGTTATAAAAGAAAAAAACAGAGCACTGATGAAAATCCTCAAAATAGAAAAAAACAACAGCACCAAAAACAAAAGAAAGAGTATGGTTCATTCAGCATCTATACTCCGCAGTTCTTTTTTTTTTGGATTTGGAGATCCTCTTCCATCATGATTTCCCTGGAACTCTTCTGTACCATTGCATTGGTGAGAAGAATATAGTCCATCACAGTATATCAACACTCAATGTTGATGATACTGTGTACAATGTTCTGGTTCTGCTCATCTCACTCATCATCAGTCCACGCAAGACCCTCCAGGTTTCTCTGAACTCCTCCTGCTCATTGTTTCTTACAGCACAATAGTATTCCATTGTATTCATATACCACAACTTGTCCAGCCATTCCCCAATTGATGGGCATCCCCTCAACTTCCAATTCCTTGCCACCACATAAAGAGCAGCTATAAATATTTTTGTACATGTGAGTCCCTTTCCCCTTTCCATGATTTCTTTGGGAAAAAGGCCCAAAAGTGGTATTGCTGGGTCAAAGGGTATGGACAGCTTTATTGCCCTTTGGGCATAATTCCAAATTATGAAATGCAAAATGGATGATTTTGATTACATTAAATTTAAAAGTTTTTGTACAAACAGAAGCAATGCATCCAAAATTAGAAGGGAGGCAGAAAGCTGGGAAACAATTTTTATAGCCAGTATTTCTGATAAAGGCCTCATTTCTAGAATATATAGGGAAGTAAATCAAATTTATAAGAATCTAAGTCATTCCCCAATTGAGAAATGGTCAAAGGATATGAACAGGCAGTTTTCTGATAAAGTAATCAGAGCTATCTATTGCCATATGAAAAAATGCTCTAAATCACTATTGATTAGAGAAATGCAAATTAAAACAACTCTGAGGTTCCACCTGACACCTATCATATTGGCTAATATGACAAAAAAGGAAAATAATAACTGTTGGAGAAGCTGTGGGAAAATTGGAACACTAAGGCATTGTTGGTGGAGCTGTGAACTGATCCAACCATTCTGGAGAACAATTTGGAATTATGCCCAAAGGGCTATAAAGCTGGGCATACCCTTTGACCCAGCAATCCTACTTTTGGGTCTTTTTTCCAAAGAAATCATAAAAAAGGGAAAAGGACCCACATGTACAAAAATATTTATAGCTGTTCTTTTTGTGGTGGCAATTGGGGAATGGCTGGACAAGTTGTGTTATATGAATGTAATGGAATACTATTGTGCTGTAAGAAACGATGAGCAGGAGGAGTTCAGAGAAACCTGGAGGGATTGCATGGGCTGATGATGAGTGAAATGAGCAGAACCAGGAGGAAATTGTACACAGTGTCATCAACATTGTGTGTGTGTGTATGTGTTTTTTGTTTGTTTTTTGGTTTTTTGGGGGTTTTTTTGCAGGGCAATGGGCGTTAAGTGACATGCCCAGGGTCACACAGCTAGTAAGTGTCAAGTGTCTGAGGCCAGATTTGAACTCAAGTACTCCTGAATCCAGGGCTGGTGCTTTATCCACTGCATCACCCAGCTGCCCCTCACCACCCAGCTGCTCCTCATTGTGTGTTGATCAACTGTGATAGACTAGATTATTCTCACCAATCCAATGGTACAAGAAAGTTCCAAAGGACTCATGATGGAAAAGGCTCTCCAAATCCAGAAAAAAAAGGAACTGTGGAATATGGATGCTGATTGGACCATACTATTTCTTTTGTTTTTGGTGCTGTTGTTTTTCATTTTTGAGGGTTTTCCTTTTTGCTCTGATTCTTCTCGTATAACTTGACTAATGCAGAAATATGTTTAATGTTATATATATATATACATATATGTACACATATATATGTATACATATGTATGTATGTATAACCTATATCAGATTACCTGCTCTCCAGGGGAAGGGGCAAGGAGGAAAGGGAGGGGGAATATTTTGAAATTGGAAATCTTATCTAAGCAAATGTTGAAAACTAAAATAAATAAATACATAAATAATTTTTAAAAAAATTCTATCTCAAGACCTGAGAAAGAAGAAAACAAGAAAAAAAAAAACATTTCTAAAAAATATAGATGCTTATTCTCTTCCCCTTCCTTTTTTGGCTTCCATATCAAATTACTGATTCATGTTAACTTGCTACCTAGCAAAACATTTCTTTGCCAGGCAATTTGTTACTGTATCATACTAAGACTCCCCAATTTTGTACTTGTGAAGTTGGTTTTTTAACACAAATATAAGATTTTAATATTTCTTCCTAATATGTTTCATCTTATTTGATTCAGTCCAATTTTCTACCTTGCCAAGATCTTTTTCAATCACACACACACACACACATACACACACACAGAGTTCAGTGTGCTTTGATTTCTGAAGTAAAATGGAATACTTTAATTCAGTTTTTATACATTTCAGTCTATTTTATTAATGCAAAGGCACTAATGGCATGGGATTATTACAAACTCTCCTGGCTAAATAAATACTTTGCTTTCCTCTTTTTTGGGGGGTGGGGGGATGAGGGTTAAGTGACTTGCCCATGGTCGCACAGCTAGTACCTGTCAAGTGTCTGAGGCTGGATTTGAACTCAGGTCCTTCTGAGTCCAGGGCCAGTGCTTCATCCACTACGCCACCTAGCTGCCCCTGCTTTCCATTAAAAAAAATAATCACATCTTGTATTTGGTATCAGTTCTTCCTTATTTCAAATTATTTCTTTGGTCTTTGCCCTAACAATATACTGGATTTCACTGAAATTAACCAAGGTATTTTCCATGGAAATGAGAAGATAAGTTCAATAGGAAGGTATGTTTGTATTTGTAAGTAAGGTATATCAGGAAATGACTCATGTCAATCTGAGAAGTTGTTCAATCACCCCACAGTATTACAAGAAATGGGTCATTGCTTCTCAGGCAATTGATAGGACACATGAACTCCATAAGACTGGTTGAAGATTTTCTGTAGCTTCTCATTTCCAACAAAAGCAAACTGGTTCTATTATATTAGCTTTCATTTTCCAGGATTCCTTCTATCCTTCTATCCTTTTTCCTTGTTCTTTCTTCCACTGTATAGTAAAATAAGTGATGGTGTCATATAGAAGAAGTCCCTAACAGTGAAAGACTGATACCTATCCACAATGTGAGGGGTAGGGGGTCCAAACCTATTGTGTATCAATCCCAATCTCCTCTGTAGCTGAGGATTTCCTAGGCAACATGATCCCAGAATGTAGCCTTGCAATGAATAAGAGAACATTAACATCAGCTTTGAAAGTTGCTAGAGAGTAAAGCCAAGTTCCTGAGTTTGGGCTTTCAATCTTTTAAGAGAGAGGGAGAAGATTTCCTGATGAAGCATGGTTATAAAAAGAAAGAAAGATATATTCTACAGAAGTCCTGAAAATCATCCTAATTAAAAGGTCTTTTATTTTTAAGATTATTTAGTCATCGTCCCATGAGAATAAATTTGTTTTAGAAATAAAGGTGATATAAAACCAAAGGAGTCAGGGAGTAATTCAGGATGTCATGAGAGATATGATTTTTGCCTTAACTCTTCTACAACAGCCTAGAAAGCACTCCAGATGGAATTCTGTTCAACAAAGTTAAGAAAAAAAGTCACTTTAGGTCATTTTTCGACCCCAGACAGCCAAAGAATATAGAGAAATCTGTAGATGCCGGGGATGGGGCTGGCACAATGTAGTAGCAGGCTGAAGCAGCAGTGGGACTCTAGTTGTAGAGTACTATGGCTTTAGTTGTATGGCCAGGTCACACAAGGAAATTGGAACTCCCATTCATCCTACATAAGGGGAGGTATTGTGCATGCATATCTTCTAGGCACACTACCATACTGTTAGCCCATCTTTGACAGTCTTAGGGACTTTCTTATCAATACTTACCCAGAGAAGAATGTGTGTACACCTGGCCTCTCTCCTTCATGACTTGTTTGCCCCTCCTAATAAAGAAGCTTCCTTAGGGTGGGATAGTAAGGGGGATCAGGGTCGATCAATTGGTTGTCCACTTGCCACCATGGACCTCTGATACCCAAGTGTGAGTTGCTTTTAATAAATCTTTCTTTATTATTCACAATACTGGCTATTCTAGCATCATTATTCAGTATCTCTTTTATCTCAACTTTTGAGGAAACTCATACCCCCAAGACTTTCCTGGGATCTAACAGTAGTGGAGGCAGAAGCAGCAGGTAGCAACCCAGTGCCCAAGGAAATTAAGGGGGCTGAACATCTGGGGAGAAAAAGAAACTAGAAGACCACTGTATATCACAAGAAGCATGATCAGGCACCACCTGACATCTCTATCACCGATTACCCAGTACCACGTTACAGTTCCAGAATTGAGAGAAGTGGTCAAGGTCCTAAGAAAGCAGATGATATTGAAGGGGCAAGGAATAAGGTCCAGAAACAGTACTCTGTAGCTCTCAAACCAGGGAAATAGTAGAGCCTCAGGTCTATTTTTTAGCCCTACATATAAGCCTACAGTTGAATAAATCAGGGTAGGAGACCAAAAACAAAGAGGATCCAGAAGTTCAGAAAGTCTAAATCTATAGATCTAAACCTATACATCTAGAGGTTCATCAATGACAGAATCCAATAGCATTTAATGGAAACTCAACTATATACAAGCCAACAGAACCAAATTGGGCCAAGAACTTGAAGAGTAAGACTAGGAGTACAGTAAACAGACCTCTCTCTAGATCACATTACTTTGAAAGCAACAAAAAGTTATAGGATCCCCACTGAGCTATGAAAACAGCAAGAGAACATAAAAAACAGAAGCGTAAGCCCAACCCTAAAAGTTAGTAGAGCCTGACACTAGCAAAAAGCCAATTTCAAGAAGTAGGCTAGGAAAATGATCAATGTCAACAACAACAACAAACTGATCATAAAATATACTATGGAAACCAAGAAGCTCAAGACACAGAAGAAGGAGGAAAAATAGCTTAAAAATATCTATAAGCAAAAACTGGAGATTGGGCATGAATTCAATTAGAATTCCTAGAAGGGGTAAAGTAAGAGCTAAAAAGGACAAAAAATGGGAAAAAGGAATGAGAGCTATACAAGAAAATTATTAAAATAAATTAATATATAAAGAAACATCACTGTGTTATTAGAAATGATAACCAGAGATATTTCAGAAAAAAAGAAAACAACAAGAAAGACTTCTATGAACTGATACAAAGTGAAGTGAGCAGAAAGAGGAGAACATGGTACACATTAACAGCTATATTGTATAATAAAATGTGAATGACTTAGTTATTATCTGTAATGCAATGATCCAAGACAATTCCAAAGGACTCTTGATGAGAAATGCTATTCATATCCAGAGAAAAAAACAATGTGTTCTACATGCATATTGAAGCATACTATATCCACTTTCTTTATTTTTTTGTTTTTGTTTTTCCTTTTGCAAACTGTATTTTTTTTTGCAAAAAAGACTTTAAAAATCAAATGAGAGAGGTTGAAGAAAAATTAGGGAAAAATAAACACAATCCATACCCTCTGATGCAGAAATACCATTACTAGGTCTGTATTCCAAAGAAATCATTAAATAGGTAAAAGGGTCCAAATTTACAAAAAATGTTTGTAGTAGCTCTTTTTGTGGTAGCACATACAGAAATTGAGGGGATGCCCACCACTTGTAGAATGGCTGAACAATTTGTGATATATGAATGCAATGGTAAAATATTATGCTATAAGAAATGAAGAGCAGGCAGATTTCAGAAAAACCTGGTAAGTCTAGAAAGACTTAGAGGAACTAATTGCTGAGTGAAGTGAGCAGAACCAGGAAAGCATTGTACAGAACTATAGCAATATTGTGTAATGACTTTGATGAACTTGGCTCTTCTCAGCAATGCAATGATCCAGGACAATTCCAAGGGACTCATGATGATGGAAAATATTCTCCACATCCAAGAAAAGGACTATGGAGTCTGAGTGCACATCAAAGCATAATATTTTCAATTATTATTTGTTTTTTTTCTTTCTCATGGTTTTTACCTTTTGTTCTGATTCTTCTTTCATAATATAACAATTGTGTTTAATATATTTAACATGATTGCACTGTATGGCCTATATCAGATTGCTTGCTCTATTGGAAAGAGGGGAGGGGAGGGAGGGAGAAAAATTTGGAAATCATAATCTTACAAATATTAATGTTGAAAATTATATTTACATGTGATTAGAAAAATAAAATAATATTAAGATGGGAGAAAAGATAAAAAACATGGTGCAATTCAAGAAAATAGAGAAAATTGTGAAAAGAAAGTCAACAAATTGGAAATAGGAATAAAAAAATAAAGAAGAAAATAATTTCTTCAAAACTTGAATTTGGCAAGGAGAAACAAATGATGAAATAATACACAAAGAAATAATAAAACACAATGAAATGAATGAAAATAGAAGAGTATAAAATGTATCATTAGAAAAAGAACTGGAGAACTGATCAAAGAGACAATATTGCAATTGCTGCACTACCTGGATGTTATGATAAAATCATTCAAGAATAGGATGAAGAACATATCATCACTGTCACTGCTGAAGTTTTCTCAAAGATAATTTCTGTGAATCTAAAGAAAATGAATTTATATTTCAACACTGTTATTTAATTATAAAAATCTATCATCATATTCACCTACAATAGTCTACCAAACATTAAATGAAGAAGAATGGTAATAGGGTAGCTACTCATCCCAGCAATTTACAACATAACTTCCTTTAAAAATGAGAATGAATGGAAAAGAATTATTATTATTATTATTATTATTATTATTATTATTATTATTATGATGATGATGATGTTATTTTATGGATTTCCCCCCAAAATACCTATCCTCTTCATAAAAAAAATAAATTCATGCTTTCCCTATTGTGATTAGCTATCAACATGATTCCTCAACAAATGGTCATTCTTATAAATATACACCCTGGTTAAAAACACTTTAATTACATTTAATATAATGTATAATACTCAATAAAATGGGGCAGGTAGGTGGCATAACATATAAAGCACTGGCCCTGGATTCAGGAGGACCTGAGTGAAAATGTGAGCTCACACAGTTAACACTTACCAGCTGTGTGACGCTGGAAAAGTTACTTAACCCTCATTGCCCTGCACCCAAAAAATGCTAAATAAAAATATCTAGATGAAACAATTGAAGAGAAGTACATTTATGTACTGTACATTATTAACTGTAGCTACAGATGCAAGAATAAACCTATTTTGAGCATAGGCAGTGTCTTCCTCCTGAGATTCTATGAGTCTAAGAATGTTGTTGTTTTTTAATGAAATGATGATATCTATTATATTTAACTATGGGATTTCTCTCAGTTCAGAATGGAGAAACTGCATGTGGCCAGTGGTTGTAGTGTAATGCATTGAGTCAATAATATCTAAGGAGGTTTCTAAGCATGTAAGTTGCTAAGTTATAGAGAACCAGTTCTTTATTTACAAATTGTTTCATCAGTCACTACTTTAGGCCAACTTCATGCTTCCCTACATCATAAAGGGGACAGATTTCTAAATTATACCAGTGAAGCACATGTCTTGAAAGCCTTTAATTAAGGTCCAATAAATATACAATTCCTGTTATCTAAAAATTATACTAACTCCCCAACTAAGAAATGGTCAAAAGTTATGAACAGGCAGTTTTCCAGGTGAAGAAATCAAAGCTATCTATTTCCATATGAAAAAATGCTCTAAATCACTACTGATTAAAGAAATGTAAATGAAAACAACTCTGAGGCATCGCATCACACCTATCAGATTGTCTAATAAGACAAAAAAGGAAAAACACTATTAAAAACACTAGAGAGCATAGGAATAGGTGGAGCTTTCCTTAAAATAATAAGCAGTATCTACCTTAAACCATCAGCAAACATTATATGTAATGGGAATAAGTTAGAGGCATTCCCAATAAGATCAGGGGTGAAATAGGGATGTCCATTATCACCTCTATTAATTAATATTGTACTTGAAATGTTAGCTATAGCAATAAGAATAGAAAAAGGAATTAAAAGAATTAGAATAGGCAAGGAGGAAACAAAACATTCTCATTTGCAGATGATATGATGGTATACTTAGAGAATCCTAAGGAATCAACTAAAAAACTGCTTGAAACAATTAACAACTTTAGCAAAGTTGCAGGATATAAAATAAAGCCACATAAATCATCAGCATTTCTATAAATGACCAGCAAAGCTCAGCAGCATGAGATAGAAAGAGAAATGCCATTTAAAGTAACAGTAGACAATATAAAATATGGGGTGTCTACTTTCCAAGATAAACCCAGGAACTCTGAACACAATTACAAAATACTTTTCACACAAATCAAATAAGATCTAAATAATTGGAAAAATATCAATTGCTGATGGATAGGCTGAGTTAAAATAATAAAAATAGCATTCTACCTAAATTAATTTACCTATTCTGTGTCATACCAATCAGACTACCTAAAAATTATTTTATAGACCAAGAAGAAATAATAACAAAATTCATCTGGAGAAACAAAAGGTCAAGAACATCAAGGGAACTAATGAAAAAAATATGCACAGGAAGGTGAGTTAGCTGTACCAAATCTAAGGCTCTACTATAAAGTGGCAGTCATCAAAACTATTTGTTTTTTTTTATTTTTATTTTTATTTTTATTTTGGCTAAGAAATAGAGTGGAGTATCAATGGAATAGGCTAGGCACAGGAAACACAGTAGTAAATAACTTTAGTAATGTACTGTTTGATAAACCCACAGACTCCAACTTCTGGGATAGGATCTCAGTATTTGACAAAAACTGCTGGGAAATCTGGAATATAGTATGGCACAAATTAGGCATAGATCAACATCTTACACCTTACACTAAAATAAGGGCAAAATGGGTACATGATTTAGGCATAAAAGGTGATACCATACATAAATTAGGAGAGGGAGGAATAGTTGAAAACTATCTCTAATTGTAACTGGAAAATAGTAAAATATTTAAATAGAACAAAAAAGACCTCAAGAAAACAAGTGGCCAGCTTCTCCTTGGACATGTTTAAGTTTAATTATGATGATGATTGGCATTTATAAATTGTTTAAATATTTACTATGTACTTCACATTTTTTTCTCATTTTATCCTCTACCCTTTGAGGTAGCTGCTACCCCCTACACTACCTTTTATGGATGAAAAAATTTAGGCTGAAAGATTTAGGATGACAATGTGTCTGTTTTATATAATAGGTGATTCTTTTTCATATATAAATTGGACTAGATAGCCTCTGAAATCCTTTTTCAACTTTCAAATTTTGTGATTGATTTTAAAATCAATAATCTAAGATACCCACTTTATAAAATGGTGGCCTAAGTTAACAAGAATTGACATTTATATAGCAATTAAAGGTTTGTGAATTATTTTACATATATTATCTCATTTAAGTTGCACAACAAACCTCTGAGCTACATGACATAAGCATTATCTATATTTTACAGGTGTGGGGACTGACACTAAGAAAAGTTAAATAGCTTTTCTGTAGTCAGACAGCTAAGTATGGAAGGTTAGGTTTGAACATAGGCTTCAATGTCTAAATCTGTTATGCTTTCTGATTTCCATTTAGCCTAAAACCAACAGGATGGAATGCAATGGGAGTAAAAGCTTGTTTTTAAGGTCCATCCTTCTTTCCTTCCCTTTTTCCTTTCTTTTTTCTTCTTTCCTTTTTTCATTTCTTCCTCCCTCCCTCCCTTCCTCCCTCCCTTTCTTCCCCCCTTCCTCCTTTCCTTCCTTCCTTCCTTCCTTTTCTTTCTAATATCAACTATACAAATACAAAATAAGCTAGCCCTTTCTTGACAGTAGTTAGTTGGGGGAAAAGACTAATAGGATGTAATGTGCCATAAACTCCGTATGAGACAATAATGTGATGTCGCTGCTATATATAAAAAAAATACATAGTTTATACGTGATCAGGGTGTGAGTAAAAGTCTAAAATATAAAGAATGGGAAATGATGGTCCCACTGAATTCTGCTCGGTTCGGAGTAAAATTGGATTATTTTGATTAGTTCTTTGTTATTCAGTTGTTTCACTTATTTCTGACTCCTCCTGACCTCATTTGGGTTTTCTCGGCAAAGACAGTGGAGTTGTTTGCCACATTCCTTCTCCAGCTCATTTTACAGATGAGGGTACTGAGGCAAAAGAAGGTCTAGCAACTTACCCAGGGTCACAGAGCTAGTAAGTGTCTGAGGCCAGATTTCAACTCAGGTTTTCCCCCATTAAAGTCTCTGTGCTCTATTCACAGAGAAACCTACTTGCCCTTGTTCAGTTATAGATTGTCCCCTTTTTAAGAAGCACATTTTAAAATTATTTTCAAAGGAAGCAAAACAGATGGAGAAAGGGCTAGAAATAGTGTCAGAGAAGGAATAGTTTAACAGTTTGATTTGTTTTAAAAAAAAGAGAGAGAGAGAGTTGAGGGGCAGCTAGGTTGCGCAGTGGATAGAGCACCAGCCCTGGATTCAGGAGTACCTGAGTTCAAATCCAGCCTCAGACACTTAACACTTACTAGCTGTGTGACCCTGGGCAAGTCACTTAACCCCAATTGCCTCACTAAAAAAAAAAAAAAAGAGAGAGAGAGAGGGAGAGAGAGAGAGGATACAGAGGCAATGTTACTGCTACTCCAAACATGAAAAGGGTTGTCATGCAGAAGAAAGGGTTTATATGTAATTCTAATAGGACAAAACTGAATGGGAGAATTTGCACTGAGGTAGATTTCAGCTCAATATGAAGAACTTTTAAAAGATGACATAGGGGGCAGCTAGATGGCGCAGTGGTTAAAGCACCGGCCCAGGATTCAGGAGTACCTGAGTTCAAATCCGGCCTCAGACACTTGACACTTACTAGCTGTGTGACCATGGGCAAGTCACTTAACCCCCATTGCCTAAAATAAATAAATAAATAAATAAATAAATAAATAAAAGATGACATAGGCTCAAGGCCAGAAGAGGCTGCCTGATGAGGCAGTGAATTATTCCATAACATTTTAAGTATTTGAGGATTATTTTTTCCCATAGGAGATGCTGAACAATGTTCGTTTATGGAAAATATTGAAGGAATGTTTGAATTAGTTAATTGGAAAAATTAAACTATTTGTTAAGCATCTAATATACACTTAGCAATATGTTAAGTGCTGGGCATTCAAAGACAAAAGCAAAAGTACTTCCTGCCCTTAAGGAGCTTATATTCTAATAAGAGAAAAATAATACATATAGGGAAGCATGTCAGAGAGAGACACTCTCAATAAATAAAATAGTAAGATATAGAGACCATTTTGAAGTATGGCTTTGCTATCTATCTATAGATCTACCCTTGAATCCATTTCAGACAAAATAATTTGATTGGGCACAATGTCTTCCCTTAGACTGTGAACCTGAGGGCAGTGACTATATTTTAACTTAATTATATCCTTAGCACTTAGCATAGTGCCTGGCACATAGTAAGTGCTTAATAAATTGTTATTGGCAATCTTTATTGACTTTCTGATAATTACTTTTGATGATCTACACCAATGAAGGAACTGTGAATGTTGGAAGAGGAGCTTAAATGGTTAATATCTAAATTTTCCTCCCAGATAAATACTTGAAAGCTTGGTGCTTGCTACTATTACAGTTTCAAATGGATACCCTTTTCTCTCATAAGCAAAGGAATGTGACCTTGAAAAAAAACACACACACAAAACATGATATATAATCATCACAGCTAGAATGAGAACAAATAGAGTGTAGAGTTCTGACAAAACTGTGATTACCTCATTACTCAACCACTCATACATTTCAGTTCTTGGACAACAAAGCCTAAGGATTGATTGACCCCTGGCCAACAGCATTGAAATGAACAGCATAAATTAGGTGGATTGTTATGTTGACTGCCTATAATCTCTTATTTATTTGGTTTTCATCCACATCCTCAAGCTGACTATAAACTCCTGTTTGTGAGCTTTTATGAGAACTGCAGCCATCTAAAACAAAGAGAAATTATTGATATTGGATGAAGCCCTGGATTTGGAATTGGGAAAAATGGTTTCTAGTTAAGACTTTCCACTAACTCACTGTGAGACCTTAGGCAAGTCTTGTCTCTGGGCCACAATTTCCTTTTGTGAAGTGGAGTAGATAATCTCTAAGGTTCCTTCTAGCTCAATTAAAATATATACATATTTCTATACTGTTTTATAATATAAGATGGCTAGAGTTTTCTTTTTTTCTTTTCTTTTTTTTTTCAGGACAATGAGGGTTAAGTGACTTGCCCAGGGTCACACAGCTGGTAAGTGTCAAGTGTCTGAGGCCGGATTTGAACTCAGGTACTCCTGAATCCAGGGCTGGTACTTTATCCATTGGCCACCTAGACCAGTTGATGTTGTTGGGACAAGCCAAGCCAAGATTCAATGGTTTTTAACATCTTCCTAAGACAATGAATCTAGAAAAGAAACTATCTGATTGGAATGAGCTTGAAGTTGTGGAGGAATGGAAAAAGGCACCTAGCAGAGTGTTTAAGCAGCAAATCTGAAGGCCTCCTTTATTGGATATGTTTGTATATTTCCATCCCAGTTGTTACCAATGGAGAGAAGAGCAGAAACAACAGAGACCTATAGAAGAAGTTTCTAACTTTGACTTAGAAGCTAACATTAATAAGGATTAACCTCCTTTCTACATCTGAGCATGATTTGAAGGAGCAATGGGTGATAATAATATCCTTTCTTTTGCTTTTGCTTCAAAAATTTTAACAGTTAAATATTTCACTGCTGATCAGTTACTATAATAGTAAATTAGATATCTAGACATGAATTTGACATTGCAAGTTCCCATTTTCAAACTGGGATAGGAGCCTCAGTAAAAGGAAATTATTATAAACATTCAAATGGACAGGCAATTTGGCATAGTGGATAAAGAGTGGGCAATCTTCACCTCATGGCCTCTCTAGTGCTCCAGGAACTAATCCCTAGAACCATAACTGGATATCTACCTCCTGACATTCACCTCCATCTTAGGGTCTTCTTAAGGCATACCTACACTGCCTTACTTCTGACATGATTTTAAACAGGGATGCTTCCACTTGTTTCTGCCTTTAGTGAAACAAACTTCAGGGGCATCACAGTAACATTACCATAAAGGTGGAACTCTTGTGAGAACATGAGACATTCCAAATACCTACATACATCAAACTACCACTCTCCAACCACTAAAATATGGCCTGATTAGTATTGCCAAAGTGCTGTAAGGAATTTGAGAAAATCATGAAACTGTGTTGATGGATCTACTACATATATCTGTTACATAACATCAAATGAGTGCTCACTGAAGAAAGGCATTTTTTTTCTAATTTCCTAATGCCTTATATATACTCTTACCATCCTGGTAACTCCAAACCCCAGGCTGATAATTCATAATCTCCATTTCAAAAATCAAATAACAGTAATAATTGTTATTAGTTATTAATAAAAACAACCACAAAGCTATTAAACAGCTATTGTTTGCCTTTCAGTGATTAGAACAAGGACCTTTATTATATTTCTAGTTATCATTACTAATATCATTATAACCATACCATCCAAAGCACACAAGATTGAAACATTTGAATTTTACATGTGTATATAATGCTCATAAGCATGAAGGCAGGAAACAGAATATCATATAGAGGGAACATCAAACATACCAGGTTGTCTAAAAAAGGGGTTTGCAAACTATACCAAGACACTTGTATTTGAATGGTCTATGAGCTAAGTGACTCACAAAAACATACAAAAATAAATGGTGGGCTGGATTTGATTATCAGGACATAATTGATGACTCCAGAAATAGAGCATGGAGTATGCTTTTCAATATATAAGTTAACTAAATTTTTTCATGGTTATGATTGAGACTCCTTCATCCAATTTTAGAATCACCCATACATTATACGTGTGGTAGTATAAAATCTAATATATTATTTATTATATCATATATATATGTGTATATGTACATATATATAACATATTGTATCTGTGCATATAAGTATGTTATGTAGTATATATGTGTGTGCATATACATATATTATATCTTCTATATGTAGATATAGATGTAGGTATGGCTATATATATGGAAGTATGGCTATAAATGTGACAGAGAGACAGAGACAGATAGCAATCATAGAGATAAAGATCTATCCAGATATCTATCTATGTAGCTATATCTATATCTATATCTATATCTATACCAATACTTTTTATACCTCAAAGTATGAGTGATGCCATATTTAGAGGAAGCAGGTTGGATGAAACTCAGGAAAAATAAAATATAATCGACTCATACACTCAAATAATTATTCCATGCTTAGCCAAACTAGACTACTTCATATTCCATACACACGACATACCATTTCCTGCCTCCTTATCTTGGCACTGGCTGTCCCTATGTCTGAACTGTTCTTCCTTCTTATTGCTTTTTTATTCTCTCTTTTAAAAATATGTTAGCTAATGATTTATTTATTTTATTATTTTTCATAAAACTGGGTCCCAGGTTTATTTATTAATTAAATTTTATTTCAAATTTGTTAAGCCTTCCTTTGATTTTCCAGATTTCTATTTTGATTTTTAACTAGGAGTTTTAGATTTGTTGATTTTATAGGATGTTTTTAGTTGCTTGTCTACCTTGTTAATCTTTCATTTCATGTTTTTCTCTTTCATTAATGAAAGTGTTTAGCAATAAAAACTTCCCCATAAGGTCTGCTTTAGTTGCCTCCCCCCCATTTTTTATATATCTTTGTTGTAATTACCTTCAGTGGAAATATTGATTTTCTATTTATTTTAGCTAGTAATACCTTATGTTTGTTATTAAGGTTTTGATTATTTAGTCTTTGCTATAAAGACCCTTTATTAAATATAAAGTTTTGAGTATTATGACCAATCAAAGTTATATTTAATATTTCTGCTTTTATGTATATATTTGTAACATATTAATGCCTTAATACATGATCAAATTTTATGAAAGTACTATTTAAGATGAAGTTAAGTATATTCATTTTTATTATTATTTAATATTCTCCACATTTCTATTAGATCTAACTTACCTAAATTTTTGTTTAGGGATTTCCTTTTTTGTTGATCTGACACTTCTGCTCCAGTTATTTCACTGTAGACTTCCATAATAGACTGCAGTCTATAACTGAGCTCCTACTTTGCCTGCCGATATGAGCCATACAGCTACTACTTGCTTCTGAACTTGTTTCTTTCTCAGTACACATCTACATGTTGCTAGTGACCACTTTTCTCCACTACCCCTACACAGTCTACTCCAGTATTGAGCAGTGAGTGATAGAACTGCCAAATGGTCCCCATTTCTGAAAACTTTACTAGTTTAGATGTCCTTGGCAATTGCTTTCTGCCTTAATAATACTTCCTTCTCTGTTTCTGAATCTCAACTCAGTCCCTGAGATTAGGAATGTTCTGTAAGATACTACTGCTGAGAACCCATTCCCAATGTCTGAAAACTTCTTCATATCCCTTAACTGACCAGGATTGGAAAAGTGGCTTGCTATGTCTTTTTCTTAAATTTACCAATTACATTTTTGTCTGTTGTATTTTCTACATCATTGTGGAGGAGATTTGGTTGGGAAGGTAGGCTGTACTTCCTTACAACTCTGCCACCTTAACTTCATCTCACCCAGATCCACTCATTGCTTCTTGGGATTTAAAACTAACTTTGAGGCTCTGATTAAGCACCATCTCCTACAAGAAGCCTTTTCTTATTGCCAGCATTTGTGTGTGTGTTCCTCCAAATTATTTCTCCAAACAATCTGTGAATGTGTTACATACTCCTAATAAAACCTGATTTCTTGGAATACCCTTCCATCTTTATAACTTTTTTCCCAAGTGTCAACCATATTAGCATATATTAGGCACATAATATGTTTTTGAGAACCTAAAATTAATAAAAAACCTAGCTTCTTGAAATATTTAATAATCAAATATAAAATCTTTTAATTCATATATAAAGCTCATAATCCCAGACTACCTTTCCAACTTTGTCATAAATTCCTCCCATTCCCATATTCTGTGATCCAACTAGATAAACATTCTTGTTCTTAGTGTAAGACACTCCATCTCTTAGCTCTGTGACTTTTTACTGTCTGCCATACTTTTTTAGAATTCACTCCCTCCTTACCTCTGCCTCTTAGAACTACTTGTTTCCTTCAAAATTCAGCTCAGATGCTTCATTAATTATAAAGTCTTTCATCATCTCATTTACCAATACCTCCTCCCCTCCCAATAACTTGTATTAATTTTTCATTCAGCTAGGTCCCAATAATTATGAGCAATTAATATCTTAAAGTAGTCACAAGTACTTTGAAATCACACTATTTTAAATTACAATTATGTAAAATATCTTAATTGTTTCTACCCCAATGGAAATATGCCTTGTGAATTCCCTAATGTAATCACTTCGGGAAATTCATTCTTAACAACAACAACACAACAAGGGACTAGTTATATTTTGTATATGCTGTACATTTATATATTATCTCTCCTAATAGAATGTAAGCTTCTTGAGAGCAAGAAATGTTTCATTTTTGTCTTTGTATCCCATGATTCTAGCATAGTGTCTAAAACAGAACAGATACTTGTCAAATGATTGATTAATTGATCCACACTTTCCAGAAGAAGAAATTAAGGATGAAAAACTTGAATTGACTTGATTAAGGTCACACAGGCAGTAGGAGTCAGAGCCAAGATTGAAACTCAAAATTCCTAATTCTAAATCACCTTTCCATGGCACTGAGATGATTTTCCCATTGCACTGGTATTCTTTCACAAAGAATCAAAAGCCATAGTGTAATTAATTGATGACAAACAGGTTTCTACAGAGAGCATCTACTTCAGGATAACTAAATGAATTGAGAAATGGAGATTTGAATCAGATCAGAATATTACAAGGGCAGATGCAGCAAGCCAACATGATGAAATATGGAATAAATTGCTGACACAAATAGTTGAAATAAGAGATAATTTAAGACTGAAAAGTATAAGCATCTTAAAGGTCTAAATATTTCTAGATAGATTTTCCTTAAGGTATACTGAGCCCACAGGAACTGTTGTAGGGAAGTTTTAGGATTAAAACTATTGAAGCGTTTCATATTTAAGGAAGGCACAATCCTTAAAGGGAAAAAGAAATCATACATTCTTCAGGATTTGTGGATACTACAGCCTTATTTTTAAGGTTTTGTTAAAGGAGAAAACATAACAAAATAAGTAAAAATCCAGTGTGAAACATTCAGTCTAGCTCATAAAATGAGAAAATTTATTGAAAGATCCACACAAAAATCTAAATGAAGATTAAATTAACAGAGATGTTATGAATCTGAAACAAAATTAAAGCTTCATTTTAACAGCAATGCGTGCAAATGTCCTCAGCTCATTACTCTTCAGGCAGTTTTCATTATTCCACAGGCCAGCATAAGAATATGCATTTCCCAAGGTAATGGTTTCCCTATGTGCCAGACCATAAGAGGTTTTGCTTCATATTCTGAACATTAATGGGCAACATACCTATTAACAGCAGAAGGAATCAGCCATTTAAATGCATGTGAACCATTTTTTTGCTAAAGTACTTCCAGGGCAGGTACTATTCTTTCAGAACCTTCCTTCTCCCCAGGGGCTTTTAGCTTTTTGCTAAAGTACTTCCAGGGAAAGTCCTATTTTTTCAGACATTTTCTTCTTCCCAGGGGCAAATGACACCCCTAGGGCTAGGTCACAAACCAACTGAAATGGCTAGTTCTACCAGATTGTGGTGGGGAAAGGATGGGGGTATTGGGAGATATTTGGGAGATAATTGACCATTTCAGGGAACCACCATCCATTATTCACATCTCTTTCCTACAGACATATTTCTAATATTTATTTCCTATTGGTTTGGAGAAGCAAGGATTAGAAATGAATGACATTCTTTAAAACTCACAAGAGGTTTGCCTTGAGCCAAACTCATGCTTTCACTTTATATAGAATTTAACCCTCCAGATGCTGCCATGAGTCACTTGAGAGCTTCAAAGGAGCCTCAAGTGCTAAGGCAAAGCTGGAAGAGAAGAGAGGAGTGAGTGACAATTGGGTTTAGGGGAGGAAACCAGTAAATGGTTGCAGATACAAAGGATCCCTATGAAAGGATAACTCTCAGAAGCAGAACATTAGGCAGTGTGTAGATGTAAATTAATTTTTTTCTGTTCTTTGAATGGCTAGCAACTCTCTGATGAAGTAAAAAGGCCACAGTCCAGAACGTAAACTAGTGAAAAAGTTCAAAGCTTGGGACATACCATCCCTTGCAGAAAATAGTATAAATTTTGTAAATCAAACATTCATCCACACTTGATCTATTCCCTTCCCACAGACAGGAAGACATTAGGTTATAATAATAAATTTGAAAGGGAACTTAGAATTCATGTTTTCTAAATCCCTCATTTTAGAGATGAGGCAACTGAGTCCATGAAAGGGTAAGTGACCTACCCAAAATTACAAAAATGCCAGATCTGGAATTCACACTCAGATCTGGTGACTTCAAGTGCAACCTTCTATCCACTATACCATATTGCCTCTGCCAAATAGTAATTCTACTACATATATAATTATTATTAGTCTTCAAAAGTTTAAAAAAATTGAAGGAAATTAAATTCCTTCATGTCATTCTATGAACAATTTTATTCAGACATACAACTAGGAATTTTTATATCTAATCCAAATTTTATTAACTCTACCCATGTTCTCCATTTCTACCACTGCCACTGTGCATATCAACCTGTGTGTATACTTCTCTTGAAAACAAACAAAAAAAAAAAACAAAACACTTGAACATTGCTGCTGATCGATTCTTTACCACTGAAGTCACTTGTTATATTTCAAGTCTGGAAAAATGTAACCAGTTGGTTACAACAAAGGGGGGTGAAAATTAGCTTCACAATCATAAAATCTCTGATGGATTGCCTTCCAAGTTTCAGCTCCTACACAACCTTCCCGACTTCCCTCCTTGGCTTCAGAATAACATCTGAGAATAAATAATTCACCCAGTATCACAGGGTTTAGTTTCATTCACATTCTTACTTTCTCTTTACAGTTATAAATTGTTTCAATATCTTTTTCTCTGCCCAATTTAGGTCTATTTTATCATAATAGGGTTTATAAAGTATGTGTTAAATATTTCTACTTTTTATATTTGTTTGGAATATCACTGTCCTTGACCTGATAATGTTTTTCTTTCAATGTCATATGATGTTAAGAATTATATGCATTCTTGTACAGTTCCATATAGTTCTCTTAAGTCTTTTGATTTTAGTTTCTACAGCAATCTAAGTTCTCTATTTTGCATTTATCATCTTTTTAACTTATCCAAAACTGAGAATATGAAATTAAAGTCTCCGATCACTATTGTGCCTATATCTTCCAATCAGATATTTATTTTATTAATTTGAATTCTAAGTCACTGGGATGATATAAGCTTATTATCTTATTAGTCTGTTATTAATGGTTCTTTTCAGTCCAATATAGTTTCCTTGTTTATCCCTTTTTATTGTTTTTATACTATGTATGCTCTTTCAGATAGCATGATTGCAACTCCTACTTTTTTACAATTTACTTTATACAAAGTAGTTTTTTCTCATCCTCAGTTTTATTTTGTGTATGTCTTTGTTTTTTAAATATGTTTTTTGTAAGTAACAGTTGATAGGGTTTTGTCTTCTTATCTAATCTGTCACTTTTTCATTTTATTGGATTGTTTAATCCATTCACATTTAAAGTTAGAAGAGTTATGTTTATATTTTCTTCCATTGATCTCCAAACTATCTTGTTTTATTTTTTCAAATTATGATTGATTTTTCCTTTTCTGCCTAAAACATTACTTTTTTTCAAGTTATTTTAGTCCTTTTTTAAGGTGGCTCTATTTTCCCTGGCTCTCTTCTCTTCACCTCTGCTCCCCTTTTTTTTATTTTTCTCTTTCCCTTTGCATATTACTTTTGCTTATTAGTTTATTTTATTTTCCTGTCCTTTAAAAAAAATCTGGTTATATAGTTCCTCTCCCCATATTTTCCTCTAAATCAAGTAGAATCCTGTTTTTGTTTCCCCCTTCAGCTTAATATTTTTTTTTCTTGTCTGTTCCTTTTTAAAGAAGTATTTCTCACACTCTCTTCATTATCATCTTTTTTTCTACCCAGTCCAGGCCTTCATTCTTTGATTTATGAACCTTATAATTATATGGTTTCTCCCTATCCTCACTGTTCCTCATACAATGAAAACTTTCAAAGTATCCATTCTAGGATCTCCCTTCTAGGCAGTTAGTCCCACTACCATATAGAATTTGCTCTGTGGGTTTCCCTTATCCATTGTACCTTACCTCCAAAACAATGCCAATTATTGCAGGTATTTGAGAGGACACTGCTCCATGGTATTAGCCTTCTCCCAACATATCTCTCATTATGTATCTCACCACTAATCTATACTCTCCTTCAGTTAACTCCCCCCCCCACCGCCATTTGCCTCAAATTCTTCCTATGTGCATGTCCTCTAACCTCCTCAAGTGTTAATTGTCCCCATGAGATAAAAATTCTTCCCACCCCTTTCTAAGAAATAATGAATAGACTTTACAAGGACCAAATACTTCAGATCCCATTCAAATTGAGGTCCCCATCTCTCTTCACAAAACATCTCTTTTGACAACCATAGGAGAATTCATCAGTAGAAGTAAAGCCTCCTTTTTTTCATCACTTCCCAGTCCTTGTTCCCTCCTACTAAACCACTCCCCTATAGGCTCATTTCTCTCTAATATGACAGGATTCATCTTCCCTTCACTGTTATCCCTTGATTTGACCCTGGTACATCACACATTCCTACATTCTCCTCTACTTTCCTGTTCTCCTCCCCTATTTGATGTACCATCATATGTTGTAATGTAATACACACCACACACACACAAACGTATATAAATATAAATATAAATATAAATATATATATATATATATATATATATATGTATATATATATATGAAAAGGTTTAGAGGATGAGAGCATACATTAGCAGTGGGCTACATTACACATATACGCAAACACATACACACATATGAATAAATATATATACATATACATATACATATATGGACACATGTGTGTGTGTGTTTCACCTATAGGTGCAGTGTGTTGCCAAATTCTGTTGATAATACCTCAAATAATGGAAAGAGAAATGAGAGCATTGCAGGAGAGTCATGAGAAAAAAAGTCAACAGTTTGAAAAGCCAAATGTAAAAGGAGATTAAAAAACTGTCTGATGAAAATAAATGCCTAAGAATTAGGATTGAACAAATGGAAGCTAGTGACCTTATGAGGAACCAAGATACAGTAAAGCAAATCCAACTGAACGAAAAAATAGAGGGCAATGTGAAATATCTCCTTGGAAAAACAGCTGACCTGGAAAATAAATCTAGGAGAGATAATTTGAAAATCATTGGACTACCTGAAAACCATGACCAAAACAAGAGCTTAGACACCATCCTCCAAGAGATTGTCAGAGAAAATTGCCCTGATATTCTAGAAGCAGAAGCTAAAATAGAAATTGAAAGAATCCATCAATCACCTCCTGAAAGAGATCCCAAAAGGAAAAACTCCAGGAATATTATAGACAAGTTCCAGAATTCACAGGTCAAGGCGAAAATATTGCAAGAAGCTAGAAAAAAAGAATTCAAATACTGTGGAGCTCCAATAAGGATAAAACAAGATCTAGCAGCTTCTACATTAAAGGGCATGGAATATGATATTCCAGAGGGCAAAGGAACTGGGACTACAGCCAAAAATCACGTACCCAGCAAAACTAAGCATCATCTTTCAGAGGCAAACATCAAATTTCAATGAGAAAGAAGACTTTCAGGCATTTGTTATGAAAAGACCTGAACTAAATAGAAAATTTGACTTTCAAATACAAGACCCTGGAGAAGCATAAAAAGATAAACAGGAAAAAGACTTCATGAGGGATATTAAAAGATCAAACTGTTTATATTCCTACATGGGAAGATAATACTTTGAACTCATAAGAACTATCTCAGTAAGGAATTAACAGAGGACACAGGTCTGAACTGAATATGAAGGGATGATATCTGTAAAGTATTTATGTTTTGTTCTTTGTGGGGCAGACAGGATGGGGTGTTTTATGTCTGGGGCCCCAAGCCCAAATCTGGCCCCAGACATAAATAAATCTGGGTGGTGCTTTATCCACTGTGCCACCTAGGTAACCCATGATGACATCTTTAAAATAGGGTTGAAAGGTTGGAGGAATAGACTGGGGGAGGGGGAAGGGGAGAGATGGTCTGGGGAGAGGTAGTTCACATGAAGGAAACAAGAAAACAGTTTATGGAGGGGAAGGGAAGAGGGGGAAGGAGTTGGGGAATGAGTGAACCTTAATATCATCAGAATTGGCTCAAAGGACTAACACACATACTGAAGTAGATATGGTAATATATTTTTTGCCCTGAGGGAGGGGAGGGATATAAGGGAGGAAGAGAAGGGAAGGAGGGAAGGGCAGATTGGGGGAGAGAGCAGTAAATAGCAAAACACTTTTGAGGAAGGTGAAGATGTTCTGCATTAATGCACAAGTATGACATATTGAATTACTTGATCTTATAGGGAGGGTTGAAGGGGGAGGGAGGAAGAAATATTTAGAACACAGAATTAGCTCAAAGACCTTAATCTCATCAGATTGGGCTCACGGAGGGAATAACATTCATACCCAATTGGGAGGAATAATCTTTTTAACCCTACAGGAAAGTAGAAGGGGAAGAAGATAAGGAAGGAAGGGTGAAAAAAGGGAGTGCACAGCAGGGGAGGAGATGGTCAGAAGTAAAACACTTTTGAAGAGGGATTGGTAAAAAGAAGATAGAAAATAGAGTAAATATCATTAGAAGGGAATAGGATGGAGGAAAATAGTTATGATCATTGATTATAATGGCAAAACGTATGGTATTTACTTTGCTGGGCTATTATGAAGAAAATTCTCTGTCAAGTTTAAGGTACTATATACAGGTTATGATGAACAGGATACTATCAGAAAAACCTGGAAAGATAATACTTCAGGACTAACACTCCACTGTTACCTACATTGGAATTCCACCTTTACCCCTGTCTCCATTTATTCATTTAGAAAGAACTTTATTAAAAGTCTCTCTGTTGACAGTCTTTCACTGTTGCCATCCTTGAATCTTGCATTTATTCACTCCCCTGACATTTCTGTAGTTTGGAGTGTTCAGGAAGCAAATGATTTTTTCATTTCTGATTTTCTTTTAAAATGTTCAAATGTCATTTTGTTAACATGCATCTATTTTTTTCAATTATGGTAAAGCTCATATTTGGAGGGTAGGTCACTCTGGTCTTCATCCTGAGCTCCAGTGTTCTTTGGAACAACTTATTTCATTCCCTTCCATGATTTTTGGAAAAAGTCTTGAATTATTCAAATTTCTTTTCCTTTAAATTTGAAGGCTTTCTCCTTATTTAATTTGACAGTTTTTGAATTTAACCACTGCATGTCTTGGATTTTATAACCTTGGGTTTTGTTCTGAAGGTGGTGTATAAATTCTTTTGAGTGATATTTCATTTTCTATTTTCAGAAGTTCTGGGAAGTTCTGTTCTATTATTTCATGCATAATGGTGTTGAAGATTTTTGTTCTGCTATGTTCTTCTGGAAGACCAATTATCTTTAGGTCATCTCTACAAATGCTCTCTTTGAGATGAGGATATTTTGCTTGCATAGTGAAGAAATTTTTTAATGTTTTTTTTCTTCTTCTAGTTTTCCCATCACATATATATTTGCATTTCAAATCAATTGTTCTCTCTTTTGTTTCCTTGATGAGGCTTCTCATGACAGATTCCAGGGTTTTTTTCTATTATGCCTATTATTTTGCTGTGCAGTTTATAAATTCTGCTCTCATAATTTTTATTTATCTTTTTGAATCACTCAGGAACAATGTGTTCTAGTGTCATGTTCTCTCATATTCCACAGAGTCCTCAGTCTCATCAAGTGTTGAAACATTTTCCTTTGTTTTACAATATTTATTCATAGATGCTGAAACATGTTTATGATATCCAGAAGCCATATTTCATGTTGTTAATGTATTCATTTATGGTTTATCTGCTTATGTTCAAAGTCTCTGAGTTTTCTTCTTTCTGAAATCTTTGGTGATTTCAACCTTTTTCTGACTCTGAGTCCCTTCCATCTGTTTTTGGTGGTTTCCTTGGCAGCTGGATTTCAAAGTGTCTTGACATCATTGTTGACCAGTCTAAGTGTCTGCCCCAGTTGTGACTTTGGGTATAGAGACCTGCACCCAGCTGGATGCTAAGCTCTGTCCCTCAGGCTTGGTGGAGTGCTGCAGATATATCCCAAACACCCACACCCAAATATACATAGTGTGGGTGTTTTGTCCCTATCTCTCTGATTTTCAGTTCTCAGACCTTGCACTGGCAGTTTAGAGACCTGTAATATGGGTGCTATGCAATTATTTACCTTGGCATCTGCAGTTCCACCCTGATGATTCCATGATATTACCTGGTCTTCAAGGCTGGATTATCTGATAAACTGGCTATCTGTCCTGGTAAGAACAGAACTTCATAGCCCAGATCCAGGAGCTCCATGGAATTCTGGTAGCATGGGAGTTTTGAGATTTATGCTGAATTCCAAGGTCAGTGAGGATTAATCCATTTTTATAACCTTTTGGATTCTGGGTATAATGGGCTATGCAGACAGATGAAGTTGTTTTATCTTTGGTGCATAAGTTTTGTTTTGGAGAATTTTTAGAGCTTGCAGAGATCTTAGAAAATATCTACTCCTTTTTCTTGTTGCTAGCAGTCTGATCAGCCTCCTTTTCTTCTATCTTCATACATTTTCATTACTTGAATCATAGGCATGAACCTGTGAATTAAAAACAAAATTCTGCGTGAACCACTGAGCAGATTATGTTCCAAGTGTTTGGTGTCAGACCCTTATTCCTGAATTACACAGTTAGATTAAAATAAGGCATTCCTTTTATATCCTCCATCTCAGGAAAATCAGTTTTGAGGATGATGCTTCAAAGTAGAAAAGTAAGCAAAAGACCTTTAACAGAAAATTAATAAGATACATAGAGTTGAGAGAGATGGGGAGAAAGTCAGTGGTTAATAATCCACCTACTTAAAATTGAAAGATACTAGGAGTCTTTGTCAATGGAAAAACAAGCTACAAATTAAATATTGAACTTGGTTATAATTAGGGGTATTTATACCATAATATTTTTTAATATTTGGAATTAGGTGTCCTGACTTTTGTTTATTTATTATGAAAATAAATTTTGGGCCTGGAAATATCATCAGTCTATCCTTAATATTTGCTAAGCATAGCTCACTGTGTAGCATGTTTGATAGTAAACGTACTCCTAGTATGATCCCTATTAATCCCAATTGGCATGAGATAGAAAGTAGTAGCATCATTTTCCCCCATTCCCCATTCCTTCTGACTTATTAAGAATCTCTAGGTAAGCACCTAAGCTTTTTACCCTTCCATCCACCTTTCTCCCAGTCAGTCTGAAGAGCTTATCACCCTTAAATTGTCTGCATATTAAAAAGGCTACATGCGAGGTGTGGCAGCTTACACAGAAGCATGTTATTTCCCTGTGTCAACTTTCTCCTATCCCTTTCTCACACGGGGGAAGGAACCCAAGACTTCTGCCTCTGGATTGTAAGTGACACTTCTGGTAACAAACTTGCATGAGTAACTATATAATAAAAACACATGAACAATCCAAACTATATGCAAGTAGCCAGTTTGTTCTTGCAACACACATGTAATGTAGATAAAGATGGACCATCTAAGAAATTAGTAGCTCTATGTGTGGTATGGAGAGATAGATATCTGATCCAGAATTTGGAAAGCCCCATTCTCCATCTCCTCTTACCCATCTCTCTCAAACTGATTTTCTCTCCTTCTCTGAGGTCCCTCCCCTCTATTTCTATCAAAGTCTGCTTCTAAAACCTTTATACTTTACACTGTTTAGTGAAGTCATACTGGACTAATATCTTTCAGTGGCACTGAGCCATCCTTTAGGGAACTGTCCCAGGCCTAGATGGGAACAGGGTTAAATGAAGTTTCTAATCTCAGCTGAAGGAGAACCAGGCCATCTCTAAACAATTTATATAAGTCTATATTATGCCCTAAACTGATTTTTCATAGTCCCCTTATATTCTTGGTCTTTCTAGCACCACATTATTTCCCTTTCAGGTGCTTTTTCCTTTTCAATCTGGAATTTATACTTCTTGGTCCTTTGATTTATTTTAAATACTTTGGTTGAAATGCACTACTTTTCTCAGGGATCTTCATTTTAAGATATTCTTCTCTAATTTCCATATAAGTTCCTTTAAATATGAATTATTGAGTTTACTTTCTTTGCAACCTAACTGCCTAGCATAGTATGTGGCACATGGTAGGGTTTAAGAGGTGCTTATTGAGTCAGTGATATAATATTGGAATGAAAGATTTTTTTCTCTTAAAAACATTATAAAATAGCAGGAAACTTTAGTTTTGAGTTGCTTTTGTTTCTGTTTTCTGGGAGGAGGTGAGAACACTGATCTGAAAATACACTAGGTACAATCATGTTAGCCCTAAAGATAAAAATGATTTCGTCATTTTATAAAGGGCCTAATGTGGGGAATATCCGGGTCTTCATATGGTCATTTGTTCCTGGGGAATTACAAACCTGGTCACAATCTTTTTGAAGTTATAAGCCCATCATATGCTAGGTTGAAGAAATTCCCTGCACAAATATGTGCACAGGATGGAACCTTTCTTCTAAAGAAGAGGTACTGTCTTTCTAGGAGCCAATATAGTAGAGTAAGCAGAAAATGGTCTGAATTATTCCAAATCCACATCCAAACAACTATAAAATAGCACTTCAAAATGAATTCTGGAATGGCAAAACCATCAAAAAAACCATGGTGAAACAATTTTCCAGCCCAAGACAAATTCAAAGATCAGCAGGAAAGATCGACCTCACTTGGATAAAGAGGGAGTACAACTCAGGGCAAGCAGTGAACTGACAAGCCAGCAGCCCCTGCATCAGTAAGCCAATGAGAGGCCCTGAACCTCGGTACTGGTCAGTGACAGAGGTTCCATAACACTAGTGAAGCATCAGGCAAGTGGAGCCCTTTCTCCAAATCCTGCCTTTGAGGCCTTGGAGCAGCATCAGGCCCCCTGTGTGATGCAGTACAGCACCAGGACTGTGTCCAGCCACTTGTGGCTCCTGCAAAACACCAGGCAATCAGCCAGGGCCTACAGCCCCCAGAATAAGAAGATTGGGTCAGTCCCCTCTCCATCCAGGAACAAAGCCCAATATTAAAAGTAATGAAATAGGCTTGGGAAATTGGGGGAGGGACTCTGAGCATAGAAAATTACTATAGTGACAGGGAAGATGAAAGCACAAACTCAAAAGAGAATCATGATGTCAAAATGCCTATATGCAAAGCCTTGAAAAAAATGTGAATTGGACTCAGGCCTAAAAAAGATCTGAACGAGCTAAAAAAGGATTTTTAAAATCAAATAATTTACATTTACAATGCAAATATGATGTTGATACCTAAACCAGAAAGAGCTAAAACAGGGAAAGAAAACTATAGACCAATTTCCCTAATGAATACTCATGCGAAAATTTTAAATAAAATTCTAGCATGGAGAGTATAGTAATATAACAAAGGGATCATATGCTGTGACCAGGAGTGCAAGGCTAATTCAATTCATAATAGGAATTTATGCAAGAAATGTAGGTTTGGTTCAATATGAGGAAAACTCTCAGCATAATTAACTATATCAATAACAAAAGCAATAGAAATCATATGACTGTCTTAATATGCCAAAAAAGCTTTTGACTAAATACAATAGAGATGGTGGAAATAAATGCAGCTTTCCTTAAATTTATGAGTACATCTATCTAAAACCATCAATGAGCATTATCTGTAAGGGAGATGGGCTAGAAACTTTCCCAATAAATCAGGGGTGAAGCAAGGGTGCCCATTATCACCCCTATTTTTCAATACTGTATTAGAAATGTTAGTTATAGTAATAGCAAGGGAGAAAAAGAAATTTAAGTAATTAGAATAGGCAATGATGAAACAAAACTATCACAGACGATATAATGGTATATTTAGAGAATCCTAGAGAATGAACTTAAAACCTATTTGAAATAATTAACAGTTTTAGCAAATTTGCAGGATATAAAATAAACCCACATAAATCATGAGCATTCCTATATATAACCAACAAAACCCAGTAGCATAAAGTAGAAAGAGAAATCTCATTTAAAATAATTATAGACAGTATAAAAAGCTTAAAAGCCTAACTGTCAGAACAAACCCAGGAACTAAATTAACACAATTACAAAACACTTTTTACACAAATAAAGTCAGTTCTAAACAACTAGAAAGATATCAATTGCTCATAAATAGACTAAACCAATATAATTTTTAAAATGACAATTCTAGCTAATCTAATTTACTATTTCAGTGCCATACCAATCAAACTACTAAGAGTTATTTTATAGAGCTAGGGAAAATAATAAGAAAATTCATCTGTAAGAATAAAAGGTCAAGAATATGAAGGGAATTTTAAAAAATGGAAAGGCACCTGGCCTAGCTATGTCAGATCTCAAACAATATCAGAAATCAGTGATGATTAAAACTATCTGGGGGCAGCTAGGTGGCTGGGACAGCTAGGTAGCTCAGTGGATAAAGCACTGGCCCTGGATTGAGGAGGACCTGAGTATAAATCCAGCCTCAGACACTTGATACTTAATAGCTGTGTGACCCTGAGCAAGTCACTTAACCCTCATTGCCCTGAAAAAAACAAAACAAAACAAAACAAAACTATCTGGTATTGGGTAAGGAGAGGTGAGTCAATGGAATAGGTTAGTTACATAAGACACAGTAGTAAATACATAGTAATATAGTGTTTGATAAAATCAAAGAACCAAGCTTCTGGAACAAAAACAAGCTATTTGAGAAAAACTTCTGAGAAAATTGGAAAATAGTATAGCAGAAACTAGATAAAGACTAACATCTTACACTGTAAGCCAAGATAAGGTCCAAATGGGCAAATGATTTAGTCATAAAAGGTGATACACTAAACAAATTAGGAGAGTAAGGGAAAATTTACCTTCAGATCTATAGAAAAAGGAAAACATTATGACAAGATATACAAGATTTAAAGTGAATAATTTATCAAATTAAAAATTGTTTGCACAAACAAAACTAATTCAACCAAGACAGCAGAAAGCAAGCACCAAGGCAAGACACTGCTGTTTTAACTATACTCAGATATAAGTTACAGTCTTGGGTGGCTGTCCCAGGAAGAGAAGGAGCACAAGCAGAGCTTACAACCAGGACTCTTCTCATAGTTCCAGGGAAGAAAAGTAGGCCTGTGGTTGCTTGTAGGCAAGAGCACAGGTCAGAAGAATAGTATACATACCTCACCTTAAATCATACCACCTTGGAAGAACTTAAAACTTACAAATTCCTAGAAACATCTCTGAAAACAGTTGCACAAATCCCCTGAAGCTTGAGACAGTGCACCCTCTACATTGAAAGCAGTGCCTTACTTTAACAAAGAGTTAAAAGTCAAGAAATAGGCTGGGAAAATGAGAAAACAGGAAAAAAATATGACCATAGAAAGTTTCTATGGTGAGAAGGAAGATCAAAATAAACCCTCATAATAAGATAACAAAGTCAAAGTTCCTACATACAAAGCTTACAAGAAAAATAATCATTGGGTTCAGGCCACAGAAGTGCTCAAAAAGGATTTTGAAACTAAAGTAAAACAGGTAGAGGAAAAAATGGAAAGAAAAGTGAGAGTGATACAAGAATATCATGAAAACAAAAATCAACACCTTGGTAAAGGAGACACAAAAATTAGTGAAGCTAATAATACCTTAAAAATAGATTAGGCCAAATGGAAAAAGAGGTACAAAAGGCCAGTATGAAAAAGAATGCCTTGAAAAGCTGAATTGGACAAATCAAATGTGGGGTACAAAAGTTCTCTGAAGAAAACAACTTAAAAATTAGTATTGAGCAAACAGAAGCTAATAACTTTATGAGAAATCAAGAAACAATAAAACTAAACCAAAAGAATGAAAAATAGAAGGCAATATGAAATATCTCATTGGAAAACAACTGACCTGGAAAATAGATCTAGATTAGATAATTTGAAAATTACTGAACTGCCTGAAAGCCATGATCAAAAAAATAAAAAGAGTATAGACATCATTTTCCAAGAAATTGTCAAAGAATACTGCCCTGATATTCCAGAACCAGAAGGTAAAATATAAATTAAAAGAATCTACCAATCACCTCCTGAAAGAGAACCCCAAATGAAAACTCCCAGGTATTTTAGAGCCAAATTCCAGAACTACTGGGTCAAGGAAAAAATATTGTAAGCAGCCAGAAAGAAACAATTCAGGTACTGTGAACCAGCAGTCAGGATAACACAAGATTTAGCAGCTTCTACATTAAAGGACTAGGAGGCTTGGAATATGATATTCCAGAGGGCAAGAGAACTGAGATTATAACCAAGAATCACCTATCCAGAAAAACTGAGTATAATCCTGCAGGGGAAAATGGGCATTCAATGAAAAGAGAGGACTTTCAGGCATTTTTGATGAAAAAAACCTGAGGTTAATAGAAAATGTAACTTTCAAATACAAGACTCAAGAGAAACATAAAAAGGCAAATAGGAAAAAATCCTAAGAGATATTAAAAGGTTAAACCATTTAGATTCCTACATGAGAAGATGATATTTGTAACTCATAAGAACTTTTTCATTATTAGGGAAGCTAGATGGATTATATTTAGACAGAAGGCACATGTGTGATTTGAATATGAAGGGATGATGTTTTTAAAAATAAAATTAAGTGGTGAGAAAGGAATGTACTGGGAGAAAGGGAAAGGGAGGGGTGGAATGAAGTGAAGTATCTCACATAAAAGAAGCAAGAAGTAGCTTATAGAGTGGAGGGGAAGATAGAGTAGAGGCTAAGGAGTGAGTGAACCTTACTCTCATCAGAATTAGGTCAGAGGGAATAACATACATACACAATTGGGTATATAAATCTATCTTACCCTGAAAGAAATTAGTAGGGGAAGAGGATAAGAGGGTTGGGGGTGATAGAAGGGAGGGCAGATTGGGGGAGTGGGTAGTCAGAAGCAAAACACTTTTGAAGAGGGACAGGGTGAAAGGAGATAGAGAATAGAATAAATGTCACATGAAGGAAATGGGATGGAGAGAAATACAGTTACCAATAGAAACTGTAAAATGTTTTAAAGCAAGTTTGTCTGACAAAGACATAATTTCTCAAATATATAAAGAACTAACTCAAATTAATTAAAATAAGAGTCATTCCCCAATTGATAAGTGATCAAAAGATATGAACAGTTTTTGGATGAAATAATCAAAGCTATCTATAGTCATATAAAAAGTACTCTCACTATTGATTGGAAAGATGCAAGTCAAAAGAATTCTGGGGTACTACCTCATACCTACTAGATTAGATAATAGGACAGTTGAGGAAAGTGGCAAATGTTATAGGCAATATGGGGGAAATGAGACATTAATGTACTATTGGTCTAGTTGTTTACTGATTCAAAGATTCTGTAGAGCAATTTGGAACTATTGCCAAAGAATTATAAAACCATGCATACTCTTTGACCTAGTAATACCACTACTGGGTTGGTATACAAAAAAAAAAAAAAACATTAAAGGACCTATACATACAAAACTATTTATGGCAGCTCTTTTCTGGTGGCAAAGAATTTGAAAATGAGGGGATGCCCATGGTTGAAAAAATTGTGGGATATGCTTATGATGGAAAACTATTTTACTATAGGAAATGATGAACAGAATGCTCTCAGAAAGACTTGGAAAGACTTAGATGAACTGATGCAAAGTGAAATTTACTGCATACAAAGTAACAGCAATATTCTGAAATGATCACCTATGAATAATTTTGTTATTCTCAGCAATATAATAATCCAAGACAACTCTGATAAAAAATGCTATCCATCTCCAGAAAAGGAACTGATAGTGTCTGAATACAGACTGAAGCAGATTTTTTTAGTTTATTTTTCTTGAGTTCTTTTTGTCTGTTTTCTTTCACAACCTAATACGGAAATGTTTTGCATGACTATATATGTATAACTTATATTGAATAGGGTGCCTTCTTAAGTGGGGAGGGGGGAGAGGAAGGAAGAAAACTTGGAACATGAAGTTTTAAAAATGGATATTAAAATTGTTTGTCCAGGTATTTGGGGGGAAAATAAAATTATAAATAAATGAAAAATTTAAAAACAAACAAACAAAAAAATCATTTAAAGAGCTCAGTAACCCAAGCTGTAAACCCTTCTACCCAGTATGCACATTCCTCCTGGACCCTTAAGTATGTATACAGAACTGCCTCCTCTCTCTTTTAAGGATTTAAAATTGCTATTTGAAAGTTTGCTATGAATGATAATATTAATGCTCTCTTTGTTGACAATAGCTGCAGATTTTGCAAAGAAGGTTTCTTAGGAGCCGCTGCCCATCCAGCTATCTTCTCTTCCATTGTTGGGTGCCCTATATATCAGGTTGTCATGGTGGGTATGGGACAGAAAGATGGCTATGTGGGGGATGAGGCCCAGAGAAAGAGAAGTAATCTGACCCTGAAGTACCCCATTGAATATGGTATTGTCACCAACTTGGATGACATAGAGATCTGGCAACATGCTTTCTACAATTAATTCCATGTGACTCCTAAAGAGCACCCTGTGCTACTCACAGAAACCTCCCCCCTGCTAACTCCAAAGTCAACAGAGAAAAGATCAGATTATGTTGGGACCTTCAACATTCCATTCATGTATGTTGCCATCCAGGTTGTATTTTCCCTGTATCCCTCTGGTCATACCACTGGTAATGTGGTGGTGTGACCCACACTGTGCCCATCTATGAAGGTTATGCCCCTCCCTATGCTATGCTCTATCTGGATCTGACTGGCCATGATCTGACAGATGACTTCATTTAGACCCTGACCTAAAGAAGGTATAGTTTCACCACCACAGCTAAGAGGGAAATTGTGTGACATCAAGGAAAAGCTGTGTTATATAACTCTAGACTTAAAGCAGGAGATGGCCACTGGAAAAGATGGCTACTGGCCTCTTTGGAAAAGATCAATGAGCTCCCTGAGGGTTAGGTTATCAGTATTGGCGATGATAGGTTTCCAGTGCCCAGAAGCTCTCTTCCAACATTCTTTTTTAGGTAAAGATTCATGTAGAATCCACGAAACTACCTTCAACATAGTCATGAAATATAATGTTGACATCTATAAGGATTTTACATGACAAAATTAAATTGTGTGGTATCACCATGTACCCAGGTACTGCTGACAAGATGGAGAAGGAGATTTTATTCCTAGGCCCAAGAACAATGAAAATCAAGATCATTGCACCAACTGAGAGCAAATATTCTTCCTGAATTGAAGGCTCCATCTTGGCCTCTCCCTCTACCATCTAGCAGATGTGGATCAGCAAGCAGGAGTATACTGAATCTCCATTGTCCACTATAAATATTTCTAAATGGATTTTGTGGGGCTATTGGTTATTTGTTGTCTTTGTTTGTCAAAGGGTGTAACATGATAACTGCCCCCCCCAAATGAAATTATCATGACTTTATTTTTATTTGTTTTATTATTTATTTATTTAGCCCTCGATTAAGAATTTTAAAACTGGAATGGTTAAGGTGATGAATGGTCTAAGTATGTTGCAGTTTAAGTTCTACAGTGTGACTTTAGGACTTTGTACATTTTTAAAAATATAGTTATTTCAAATATTGTAAAATTCATTGTTACAGTGAGTCTCTATGAAGGCTGTCCTGCTCTATACAAAGGACCTACTTAATATAAATCTAGGATGCGAGGGAGGAGAAGAAGTGATACTAGTATTGCTTTCCATGTAAATGATGCAGTCCTAAAAACAAAACAAAACAAAAAAATATTTTTGTTTCTTCTGCCTTAATACTTGTTCCTTTTTTAAATTGTCAGAGCCATAATGAATGGTCCCCTAAATTCCCTCTCTGCCCCCAAGATAGATGTTAATGAACACTTTATAATATCCCACTTGAGTTTTATGCAATTGGTGTCATTATTGGAGGAGTAGAGGAGCTCTATCTGGACATGGACTTAAGACTATTTAAAATGAAAGTGTACCCAATAAAGGAAAAAAAAAAGTTTAAGAATCCTCATTTTATTCACAGAAGTAAAGCCAGAGCTAAACAATTGAAAAAAAATATTAATTGTTCATGGGTAGGCAGAGCCAATATAATAAAAATGACAATTCTACCTAAGTTAATGTATTTACTTGGTGCTATACCAAACTTTTAAAAATATTTTATAGAGCTAGAAAAAACAATAACAAAATTCATCTGGAAAAACAAAAGTTCAAGGAAACCATGGGAATCAATGAAAAAAATATTAAAGAAAGTGATCTAGCAATACCAGATTTCAAACTGTATTCTAAAGCAGTAATTATCAAAACAATCTGTTACTGGCTAAGAAATAGAGAGGTAGATCAGTGGAATAGAAGAGATAAAAATTACAGTATAGTAAATGACTATAGTAATCTAGTATATGATAAACCAAAAGATCCAAACTTTTGGAACAAAGACTCATTATTTAACAAAAACTGCTGGGAAAACCAGAAAACAGTATGGCCGAAATTAGGTATAGACCAACATCTCATACCATATACTAAAAATAAGGTCAAAATGGGTACATGATTTACGCATAAAGGATGATACCATAAGCAAATTAAGAGAGTATGGAATCATTGTTCCTGACAGATTTATGGACAGAGGAAGAATTTAGGACCAAAGAAGATATAGAGAGTAAAATAAAATTTAAAATTGATTATTTTGATTTTATAAAATAAAAAATGTTTTTGTACAAAGCTAATGTAATGAAGATTAGAAGGGAAGTAGAAAACTGGGAAAGAATTTTTGAAACAAATATCTCTGATAAATGCCTTGTTTCTCAAAAAATATAGAACTGAGTCAGATTTATAAAAATACAAGTCATTCCCTAATTGATAAATGGTCAAAGGATATGAACACCATTTTCAGAAAAAGAAATCAATGCTATCCATAATCATATAAAAATGCCCTAGATCATTATTGATCAGAAAAATGGAAATTAAAACAACTCTGAGGTATCACCTCACACTTATCAGAGTGGCAAATACAACAAAAATGGAAAATTATTCGATGTTGAGAGGATGTGGGAAAGCTGGGATGTTAATCCACTGTTGGTGAAGTTGTGAAAAGATCCATCCATTCTGGAGAGAAATTTAGAACTATGCCCAAAGGGCTATAGTACTGTGCATACATTTTGATCCAGCAATACCGCTGCTAAGTTTATATCCCAAAGACATCCCAAAAAAGAGAAAAAAGACCTATTTGTACAAAAATATTTATAGCAGTGCTTTTTGTGGTAGCTAAGAATTAGAAATCAAAGTTATGCCCATCAGTTGGGAAATGGCTAAACAAGCTGTGCTATATGATGGTGATGGAATATTATTGTGCCATAAGAAATGACAAGCAGGATGACTTCAGAAAGTCCTGGAAAGATGTGTATGAAATGATGTATAGTCAAGTGAGCAGAACCAAGAGAACATTATGCACAGAGACAGATATTGTTTGAAGAAGAACTTTGAATGACTTGACTATTCTCAACAATACAATGATCCAAGACAACACCAAAGGACTACTATTGATTCAACATACTATCCACTTCCAAAGAAAGAACTTATGGAACAGACTGAAGCATGCTATTTTTCACTTTCTTTCATTTTTTTCTTTTAATCAAGTTTTCTTGTACAAAATGATATGGTAATGTTTTATATAATCATACATGTATAATACATATCTGATTGCCACCTCAGGGAGGGGAAAAGGGAGAGAGAAAGAGGGATAAAAATTAGAACCCCAAATTATAAATAAAAATATTTATTACAAAAAAAAGAATCCTCATTCTAGGGCTCTCCATGCCTTTGTTGGAATATTTGTTGAGATCAGTAAGGTCAAACTAAAATTGAAATAGGAGTAACTAAACTATATATAAAGAACCCTGCTGCTGCATACTGACTTAGAAAACCACATATTTATATTATCTACATTTTATCATGCTTCTATTCGTTGTGTTTAATATTTCCCAATTACATTTTAACCACGTTGTAGGACATTTCAAAAGCCATCTCTAGTCTATATCTTTCATTTCCTAGACTATTCATCCAATTCTTACCCTCCCTCCTATTGCCTCTATCCAAGCCAAGAACACGAGGATGTGATTCCAGAAACATTTGACATTATGTTAGTTAATATTTAATAAAGTTTTATACCTTAACTTTCATTTATTCTGATGACATTCTGCACCGTCTATGTCTTTTCTCTACCTCTGACTTTGAACTTTTGAACTTCCCCCTCCCTTTGTCCTTTCTCTTCAAAAAGTTTATTGTGTTGCTTCTATATAACTAGAGATATCTGTATCATCCTAAATCCAGTTTATTAATCCTGATCTTTATAATTCACACAATTGCTACGTAAAATATATAAATGTTGATTTTTCATGCATTTACAAGCTGAGTCTGGGGAAAGGCCATGGGGTAGATAGAGTGAAAGCTAACAGATTCACAGAGTAATATACTTCTTCAATGCAAATAATCTCATAAAAATATCCTTTAACAATTGGATAGTAAAACTTAGTTATTTGTCCAAAAGAGTATTAGACCTGAGCTAGACCATGCTTCCCATGGTAATGACTAAGCTTTCCTGTCCTATTGATAATGAAGGGGGGAGGGCACAGAATGATGTTACAAAGCATAAGCATGAAAATATCACTAGCCAATTAGAAGTGATCTGATAAATTTGTAGGTCAATTAAATATGATCATCATATATCATCTTTTTCTTTGTCAATTCACCATGTCTCCAATCCCTCAGTCTCTTAGTATTTCCCCAGTCCATACAAACCAGCTTCATTTTCTTCCTTTGCCAATTTCCTTCTTTTGGTTAACCAGCTCAATTCTACTTTGTCATCTGCTCTCAAATCTCTGGCTCCCTCATTTTTTACTGTGACAAACCTGGATCCTGGATTTTTCTCTCTATCTGTCTCCTCTCTACTCTTAAGTGTAACTGAATAGAGGTTTAAGAAATCACAGAACAAGGCTTACTGAATATGTTATAAAGTTATGTTAACTGGACCTGATATATTTCAAGAGAGCCTTAGTTTCCCGCCTGACCTCCAAACCCACACCACCAATCACCTATTAGACATTTCATACTGGATACTCTGTATACATTTCATAATCAATGTATCCAAAACTAAATCTATCCCTCTTCTAAATTTCCCTATTACTGTAAAAGCAATCAACCAGTCACCTCAGTTTTGTAACCTCAGCATAAATCTTATTCATCTCTTCACTCTAACTCCCTCCACATATAAAAAAAATTCTAAGACTTTTCCATTATATATCCATAATATTTCTTGAATATTATCTATATCCTAAAGATATAGAGATATACACTTCTTTGCTGGATTATTATAAAATCTTCCTAATTGTTCTCTACCTTAAGTAGCTCTCCTCTCCATTATATCTTGCATGTAACTGCCAAAGTGATTTTCCTAATGTTTGGATATAACTATGACACTCTGTTTCTCAATAAATTCAGTACCTACTTATTAGTAAATTCCAAAAATAAAGAAAAAATAATTTTCAAAAAAGTTATTAAAACATCAGATCCTTTTATGATTTTAGGCTCACAGTATACATTGTTCTCCTTCCTGAACTCTACATACAGAATAGAGTCACACTGGCCTTCTTCCAGTTCCTTACATATATCACTTCTTTTCTTATCTCCATGGATAGCTACATCCTCCCTACCAAGCCTTGAATATGTTCCCTCCTTTCCTCTGCCCTTGTCTTTTTCAAGATAGCTCAAACTCCACCTCATATGTGATACCTCTCAGCTGATACTGTGTCTTCCATTATATGACATTGATTTTTTTATGTAATTGAGTTTTTGTATATTTGGATCAGTATTTGATTCCAGGTCCTCTCATTCCAAAGCCAAAGTAAATGCTTTTTCAGCCAAACTACCATTACACTATAAACATGTAAATACACACACACAAACACACACACACACACACACACACATTCACACATAGAATCAGCTTCCACTCTTTCTAGGGAATATAATATTGGTTTCCTTCATTTTTCAACAAACAGGAGAAACTGGGTATTTTTTGCTGCCTAGGGACCAGTTTGCTATATCAATTTGCTAACTTTGAAACATATACTTGGATTACTCATCCCAAGACATATGATCTATTGTTTGGGGTGAGGGAATAATTTCTTGACTTGAGGTTTATACATAGTTTTGTTGTTGTTCTTTTCTCTATTTTTGTTTTCCTCTCACATGAACTTGTGGTATCAGTCTGGTAAAGTTCTCTATCGCCATAAATTTTTGATTCAGAAATTCCCACCGATTCCAGAACATGAAAACATAGCAGGCTACAGCCAGTTTGGGATTTTCTTTTCAATTACCTCAAGATGTGAAGGTGTGTTCCCAATAATTTACACCATAGCTTTGTGCTTTCCATCTATGCTTTCTGCCTTTGACTTTGTGCATCTCAGGGAGGGGGAAATGGTCTTTTGAAAGCTGTGGGAATTAAATCATCAGTCCCTCTCTCTCGGGCTCACTTCCAAGGTATTGTCCATGATTAAAGGAAATGTTACTTCTTGAAAATGTCCAATTCTACCTAGTACAGGCACAGGCAGCCTGACAATGACTGATTGTTATGATCTATTCTACATTTCTCTTTAGATTTCCTACCATGCCCCACTTTTATTCACATCCACTCCTTCTTGTTGTCACTCATGTGGAAGACAGGCAGCAAAATGTCCAAGATATGTGGAATTGAGATTAGTTCTTTCCTCCCCTGGTGGGGTAAAGAAGCACTGAAATAGCTTGTTATTATCTTGTTAACTCTTGGCCAATACACCTGTGTAATGCTTGCTAAAGCATCCTTCAGTTTCACAGCCTGAATTTGCTTTCCTCTGCTTTTTAGAAATCTTAGGCAACAAAGAGAGCTGGAAATATGGAGGGAAGTGCTAGAGGGAGCTGATGTAAAAGGGCAGTTGAACTTGAAGTAAGGTCACACTCTTTGGACTGTTATGTGACCATTTTCACTGTGGTGAAAACACTACAATGTTTTCAGGTGGGTTTTCTCTTGAGTTTCTAGATAGGTCTGTGAAACATTGGTAGGAGATATAGAGAAATATGCTGATAAGAAATAAGAGAAGTAAATATTTGGCCTGGAGAGATTTTCCAGGATATACATCTTGAAGTTTCAGATAGAAGTTACACCTAACAGTTGGAAGGAGTTTAAAAAAACCCCAAAGGCAAATGTGAGATAATGTGAAGCAATTGTTCTAAGAATTGGTGGTCCCACCCATCTTTGACCTTGATACTGGGAATCCTTAGTAATATGGTTCTAGCTTAAAAAAAAAAGTGGTTTAGGTAGATTTTTTTTTTTCTGTGCCCTGAGTGATTTGGAAATTTAAAATTCAAACTTATTCAGGAAAGGCATTTTTTAGTCATTTCAGAATTTAGTGCTACAATTTATTTCTGATTTAATTTTACTAAAAATTTTAAAGTCTTATTAAAAGTGTAACCTGAATCCCAAAGCCCATTAGTATAGAACTCTTTCCTCATTTGTCGAAATCAATGTAACATAACACCATCATGAAAGGTGGGGAAGAGTTAGAGAGAGGGGAGAGAAAATAGCTCCACTCTCTTAAAGCTCAGAGCTTTTTTTAGTTCTGCTAGACCCTGTGGGCTCTTCATTCTTTTCATGCTCTATAGATGCTTTTGGTTCTTCTAGCTTTCAGCTTTAAGAAAAAGATGAAAGATGCCACACCCACGTCAGATAGCTGAAGGGAGAATAAGACCTGGAAAGAATACAACATGAGAGGAGCTAGCTGTTTCCATCATGTCCCTATTATCATCTTGCTACACTAGAGACTTCAGGAAACTTCCTCTTCGGTGTGTTCTGGAACTCTCTTGATTGAGCTGAGTTACCTAATTTTCAGTGTGAGAACTCTTTCACTATGCATTATCTTGTTTAGATGCTCCAAAGAAGATGCTTTCTGTGAATGGAGTCTCTTGCTACATACTACATGCATTAAATCTGCAAATAGTATTTGTTGGGAAGAGGGCCAAGCCTTGGGTATAAAGCTTGGAGTCCTCCTTTCCTCATTTTGAAACAGTCATCGGAAGTTTAGTTTGACTTGGACCAATAAAGAAAGATGCAATCTACTTCCAGAGAAAGAGATGACAAATAAAAATATGCATAGTATAGTTTTCCATGTATGTGTATGAGTGTATATGTTCATAGATATCTATGTATATGTATGTATCTATATCTATATCTGCGTGCCTATCTATATCTGTGGTTAATTGTAGCTTTTGGGGGAGGAGTAAAGGGAGGAGAAAAATTAAATTAAAAGTATGCAGCAGAGAACAAAAGAAAAGCTAGAAGGAAGTAAAGAAAAGCTGGGTAGCTTTGAAAACAATGTGTAGCATTTGTAATGATGGAATGATGCCACCTGCTGGGGATTTACTGTAGAAAAGCTCTGCCACGAAGTGAAGGTCTTTGAGGGCAAGACCAGGAGTCTTTTCTTTGGCGTCAGGAAGTAATGTTTGCTTGTGGGAGGAAGAAGGGGGGAGCCGAGCGCTCTGTCTCTCTCTTTTTCCTGAGGACACTGGTGGAGAAGGGAGCGAGAAATGTGCTCTCCCTTTAATAGAATAGATAGATGAATGTAGGCCTTTTTCTCTCTCTTTACCAAATTCTTATTCCCCTTAATAAATGCTTAAAAGTCTAACTCTTGCTAAAGCTTATCATTTATTGGTGACCACTCATTAGATTTTAGACAGTCTGGCTAGAATTTTAGCCCTTAACACATTTATCATATAGGTTTTCTTGAAATGGAAATTTATTGTTTTATATGGAATCCTCTGTTATGTTCTGTGTATATGGAAATGTTCTTTTTTTTTCTTTTGTCATTTTATATTTGTTTTAATTTTTAAAAAAGCAGTTAAGTGGCACAGTGGATAAACACCGGCCCTGGAGTCAGGAGGACCTGAGTTCAAATCCATCCTCAGACACTTGACACTTACTAGGTCTATGACCCTGGGCAAGTCACTTAACCCTCATTGCCCAACAAAAAATGAAATTAAATAAAAATTAAATAATATAAAAACTTACAACAAAAGCTTAGTTTGAACTTGAAAACCCCATCATCCAGACAAATAATATAAGGAAAAAGATAAATATAATTTTATCAATCAAGAAACATTAAGTTCTTACTATGTTCCAGACACTATGCTAAGTGCTAACCCACTAGCCCCTCTCTCTGAGGAGAGCAAAATGGTCAGCCTTTCCCCTCATATCCCCTTGTGGCAGGAAGTAAATTTTCCTTTGGAGAAGGTTAGGAGGGGAAGGTGCTAGAAATATCTATTCTCCTTTCTTTGAGCCACATAATGACACCCATATGCTACATGGTGGGAGGCAGCCTCACTATACAAATAAGGAAACAAAATTGGAGATTCAAGTTGAAGAGGACACATGAATTGAGAGGATGTCACTTTCATACAAGAGCTCCCCTAAATAGCCTCCCTGGTTGCAAAATTTAGGTATAATATAGCTAAAATAAAGTAGCCTATATACAGAATAGGATAATCCTTCTTTGGGTGGAGGCCTTAATTATTAAATTACTTATAAAATTTCTTTCATATTGTGAGATTTAAAATTGGATACAAGAGCATTAAACTCCCCTTTAACCTTTCCCTTATTTATCTCCCAGACCAGTAAGTGGAAGAAGCCTCTGATTTCTAGTTAGAGCTTTTATTGTTTGGAAATTACAAGGTGATTTTGATTAGAGAGATAGGAAAGTAGAAATACAAATAGTCTTAGATGTAAGCTTAGTCTATATTCCGTATAGAACTCACCAAAACCCGTATAGGACTCACCAAAAACCCAAGGCCACCTCTGAGGCTGAGAGCCGCTTCAAGCACATGCTGTTATGGAGAACTGGGCCGAGTCAAACCTCAGTCAGCGTCTGTGTGTACAGCTCCAGTCAGCGGACGAGGAGAGCGGAAAGAGACCTCACTTCCATTCTCTCCTTGCCTTTTAAGCTCACACCCCTGAAGTGGAGTGCTTAGCAGACACACTGGCGGTTCGGTTCGTCATGGTCTCCTCCCCGAAAGGGTGGTTCTTCAAAAAACTGGCGCCTTTCTGTTATCGCTAACCGACTGTTACAAACTTTCACTTTTTACCACAATATTGCAAAAGGATTATCAAAGGGCTTTAAAGAAGTTTGAATTATGGTATCTCTTTCTACTATAATCCATGAACAGTGTTGGTAAGGAAAAGCAGGAGACTTTAAAAAGGAAACATCGACTTATACCTGATAGTAAAGTATAGAATTAGTTTTCTCCTGTTAGAATAAAGATTTCAAGATTTGAAAAAAAGGAAAAAGTTGGAAGGTTTTAAAAATATTCTGTCATGTGATGGTGGGATGGATCTATCCTGAAATGTAAGGACTAGGAATCATACTAAATAGGGAAAACCCAGCAGACACTGCAGCTATTTGATAGATCTAATCAGGAGAGGTTAATGAAAATGGGGAAATAGATTTAGATAAGAAAAGCAGAATTCTGTGTCCAGAAAGTGAAAAATTTACAAGGTTGACCCTAACAATAAGAATTAAAATTTAATTAATTAATAGAGGATGTTTGTTCGTAATTGCATTTTATATTTGTTGCTGGGCATGTTTATTGATAGATAAGATTCCAATTTTTTTATTTTCCAAATTAAATGTAAAAGCACATTTTTCCATCAAATTTTAAAACTTTGTTTTCTGAAATCTCTTCCTCCCTCCCCCCTCAAGAACTCAAGCAATTCAGTATGTTATACATGAGTAGTCATGCAAAACATTTCCACATTAGCCAGGTTGTGAAAAGAAGCAGACAAAAACAAAACTTCAGTTAAAGGAACTAACAAAAATTATGCTTCAATCTGTATTCAAATAACATCAGTTCTCTGTATATGGATTGCATTTTTCATAAGACCTTAAGAATTGTCTTGGATCATTGCATTGTTGAAAATAACCAAGTCATTCACAGCAGATCATCTTAAAATACTGCTGTTATTTTGCATATAGTACATTTCATTCTGCATTAGTTCATGTAGGTCTTTCCAGGTTTTTCTGATAGCATCTTGCTCATCATTTTTCTTTATAGTAAACTACATTTATATAGTACTTTAAAGAGAGATTTCCTTACAATAAACCATTGAGGTTGATTATTGCAACAACAGTAATGGAAAACATTTATATAGTACCTTATATCTGACAAAAAATCTTCTTGACAATAGCCCAGCAAACTAAGTACCATACATTTTATCAGCAGCAGCAGCAGCAGCAGCAGCATCAATCAATCATCATCAATTAATCCATCAATCAATTCATTAGTCCATCAATCAATCAATCATCATCATCATCTTACATTGCTCTTGCCTCTGCTTCAAAATTTTTTCACATACTATTGTTAACTGTGTTTCTATCCTATTCCCTCCTCATGATATTTACTATATTTTCTATCTTCTTTCACCCTATCTTTCTTCAAAAGTGTTTTGCTTGTGACTGCCCTTTCTGCCAATCTACACTCCCTTCTTTCAACCAACTCCCCTTATAACCTTCCCCTCCTACTTTCCTGCAATGTTAGATAGATTACTCTACCCAATTAAGTGTGTATGTTATTCCCTCTTGAGCCAATTCTTATGGGAGTAAAGCTCACTCATTCCTCTTCACGTTCCCCATCTTCCCCTCCACTCTTAAGCTTTGTCTTATTTTATGTGGCATACTTTACCCCATTCTACTTCTCCCTTTCCCCTTATCCCATTACATTCCTCTCTAAACCCTTAATTTTATTATTTTAAGATATCATTCCAGGCAGCTAGGTGGCTCAGTGGATAGAGCACCGGCCCTGGATTCAGGAGGACCTCAATTCAAATCTAGCCTCAGACACTTAACACTTACTAGCTTTGTGACCCTGGGCAAGTCACTTAACCCTCATTTCCCCACCCCCCCCAAAATGTAAATGGAGGTAGTTTTTTGGGCATATTTGATGAAAAGGTCAGATAACCAAAATATGTATTCACTAAAAGACAGTAGGAGTTAATGTCCATAGTTTCCAGGTGTGGGGAAAGGCTTAGCTCTTGTTATCATTAGCTCCAAGGTTATACTTGTTAAAAAAAATCCATCATGCCAGAATTAGGAGGTGGGACATTTTGAGCAGTTTGGTTATATGATCACCCAGTTCTTTGATGGACTTTGCCTTTTCATTCACATAGCAGGTTATAATGAAATTACATAAATGAGGGTCATTTTTTTTTACTTATCACTTAGTGCAATTAGGCAACAACTGATTAGAACCCTTGCATATCTTCAGCACCTAATAAATATATTTTGGATGGAATAGAAAGAAGTGGAATTGTTATGCAGCAATTGTGAAATACACATAGACTTACATTAGGTAGGCCTATATCTTCAGCCATCTAAGCCTTGCCCTGAAGACAGTAGTTATGGTAATAAACAGTGGAAGTTCTTGTGATATAATACAGTTTAATTCACCAATTATTTATTTAGTTCCTGATCTATATAAAGCACCATGGTAGACTGGGATCCAAAAATAAAAACAAAAATTAGTGCCTACCCTCAAGAGCTTTCAGTCTACTGGAGAGACAGCACATACACATAGAGAAACAAGTACAAGATAGTTTGATGAAGCAATTATACTGATGGCAATCCTCTACTTTCCCCAAATGGATCTTGTATTTTTCTTTACAAATGTGGAGCCTTTAATATCTAACTCTCTCTAAAGCACTTGTTAAGAAATACTCATTACAACATAGTGACCAGGGCAGAGCTAATATGGTGGAGGAAAGACATTAAATACACAGAGCTCCTGATATAATTACCCCCAAAACAGTAATAAAAGAATCCCTGGAGCAGAATAAAAAACCACAAAAATACAGGTGGAGATTATTTTCCAGCCATAGACAGATTAAACGGGGTTGTGCTGAGCTAAAGTCCAATCCCACAATTGTGCCAACAGAGATTCCTGGCACTCTGCACCAGAGGAACTTAACCCTGAGCCTCTAAATTAGTTGCTGCACCAGTGTCTTCTGGAACTGAGCTTGCAGTCGGGTGAGAGAGTCGAACAGGTGGCAGGGGGTGTGTGTGGGGGGGAATGCAGAGGTGTCAGCAGGACGTAGGGAGGAATTTGGCTGTCCCATCCCAGTGGGAAACCAGGAAGAATCCTGAGTGGCAGTAGGCCCAGGTGGGGGAGGGGTGCATGCTTCTTGAAGCTAAGAATCACCACAGTGCTCTGCTGGCTGGTTAACTAGCAAGTTGGCTTGAGGTATCTTCAACCCAGAGAACAGGACAGGCAAGAGAAAAAGCTGTCCTCCCTCAAACCAAAAAACCTGGGACCCTCTGAAGCTGGGGGACAGTGGTGTAGCCTAGAAGCAGGGCTACCCAGTGGGGAGTTAAAAGTCAAATAAAAGATGGCAAGATGAGTAAGCAAAGAAAATTGCAAACTGTAGAAAGTTTCTTCAGCAACAAGGAAGATCAAGGTACACCCTCAGAAGAGGATAACAACCTCAGGGTTCCTACATCCAAAGCTTCCAAGAAAAATATGAATTAATTGGTCCCAGGCCATGGAAGCTCTCAAAAGGGATTCTGAAGAGAAAGTAGGAGAGATAGAAGGAAGATTTAGAGAGAGGGAGGAAAGAAAGGAAAGGGAAATGAAAGCAATGCAGGAGAGTCATGAGAAAAAAGTCAACAGTTTGAAAAGTCAAATGGAAAAGGAGATTAAAAAAAACTCTCCAATGAAAATAATTGCCTAAGAATTAGAATTGAGCAAATGGAAGCTAGTGCCTTTATAAGAAACCAAAACATGGTAAAGCAAAACCAATTGAAGGAAAAAATAGAGGGCAATGTGAAATATCTCCTTGGAAAAACAGCTGACCTGGAAAATAAATCCAGGAGAGATAATTTTGAAATCAGTGGACTACCTGAAAACCATGACAACAATAAGATTAGACATCATCCTCCAAGAGATTGTCAGGGAAAATGGCCCTGATATTTTAGAAAAAGAAGCTAAAATAGAAATTGAAAGAATCCACCAACCTCCTGAAAGAGATTCCAAAAGGAAACCTCCAGGAATATTATAGCCAAATTCCAGAGCTCCCAGGTCAAGGAGAAAATATTGCAAGCAGCTAGAAAAAAAGGAATTCAAATACTGTGGAGCTCCAATAAGGATAAAACAAGATCTAGCAGAACCTATGTTAAAGGACCAGAGGGCATGGAATAAGATATTCCAGAGGGTAAAGGAACTGGGACTATAGGCAAGAATCATGTACCCAGCAAAACTGAATATAATCTTCCAGAGGAAAAATGGGATTTCAATGAAAAAGAGGACTTTCAGGCATTTGTGATGAAAAGACGTGAACTGAATAGAAAATTTGACTGGCAAAAACAAGACCCTACAGAAGCATAAAAAGGTAAACAGGAAAAAGACATCATGAGGGATATTAAAAGATTAAACTGTTTACATTCCTGCATGGAAAGATAATACTTTTAACTCATAAGAACTTTTTCAGTAAGGAATATACAGAGGACACAGGTGTGAACTGAATATGAAGGGATGGCATTTGTAAAGCATTTATTTTTTTGTGTATCTGTGTTCTTTGTGGAGCAAACAGGGTGGTTCATCCTATGTCTAGAACTGGATTTGGGCTCTGGGCTTCCTGGGCCCAGGGCTGCTGCTTTGTCCACTGCGCCACCTAGCTAACCAATGATGACATCTTTAAAATAAGGTTGAGGGGGGGGCGGCTAGGTGGCGCAGTGGATAAAGCACCGGCCCTGAATTCAGGAGTACCTGAGTTCAAATCCGGTCTCAGATACTTGACACTTACTAGCTGTGTGACCCTGGGCAAGTCACTTTACCCCCATTGCCCCGCCAAAAAAAACAAACAAAAAAAAATAAGGTTGAGGGTTAGGAGGAATAAACTGGGGGAGGGGGAAGGGGAGAGGTGGACTGGGAAGAGGTAGTTCACATGAAGGAAATAAGAAAAAAGCTTACAGATGGGAGGGGAAGAGGGGGAAGGAATAGGGGAGTGAGTGAACCTTACTATCATCAGAATTGTCTCAAAGAGGGAATAACATACATACTCAAGTGTGTATAGTAATATATTTTTGCCCTGAGGAAAAGTGGGAGGGGAAGGAGAAGGGGGCGATGAGCAGAAGAGGGGAAGAAGGGAAGAGAAGTTTGGGGGAGGGAGCTGTAAAAAGCAAAACACTTTCAAAGAAGGTAAAGATGTTCTGCATAACAGCACATGTAATGAATTGCTTGATTTCATAGGGAGAGTTGAGGAGGGAGGGAGGAAGAAAAAATTAGAAAACAGAATTAGCTCAAATGCCTTAACCTCATAAGAGTGGGCTCAAGGAGGGAATAACATACACACCCAATTGGGAGGAGTAATCTATTTAACCCTACAGGAAAGTAGGAGGGAAAGAGGATAAGGGGGGAAGGGTGAATGAAAGGAGGGCAGAGCAGGGCACGGGGCAGTCAGTAGCAAAATACTTTTGAGGAGGAATAGGGCAAAATAAGATAGAAAATAGAGTAAATATCATTGGAAGGGAATAGGATGGAGGATAATAGTTATGATGATTGACTACAATGGCAAAAGGTATGGTACCTACTCTGCTGGGCTATTGTGAATAAAATTCTTTCTCAAGTTTAAGGTACTATATAAAAGTTATGATGATCCAGATACTATCAGAAAAACCTGGAAAGACTCACATGAAGTGAAGCAGAGAGAAATGTACTGTATACAAAATAACAGCATTAGTGTAAAATGATCTGCTGGGAAGCACGTGGTTATTTTCAGCAAGGCAATGATCCAATATAACTGAAGAACATGTGAAAATTGCAGTCCCTCTACAGAGAAAGAACTGATGGTATCTGACAACAGACTGAAACACATTGTTTTGACAATTCCTTAATCTGAAGTTTTGTTTTTATCTGTCTTCTCTCATAGCCTAGCTATGTTTTCCATGACTACTCATGTATAATTTATATTGAATTGCTTGAGTTCTTGGGGTGGGAGGTGGGAAGGGAGGGAAGAATAGAAATTGGGACACAAAGTTTAAAACAATTGATGTCAAAATTTGCTTTTACATGTAATTTGGAAATAAAATTCTAAAACAAACAAACAACAACAAAAAAAAACAGCCTCATTTTATACTTGATAAAATGGAAACCGACAGTTATTAAAAGACTTGCCCAAAGTCAAATAGGGATTTGAACCCAGACCCTCTGGATGCAGTGCCTTTTTCACTTGCAGTGTCAATTGCACCAGACTATACTCTTTGGATATCTATATTATTTGGTAACTTGCATTTACAATGTACTTTGAAAAAAGTAATACAAAGATTATTTTATCTCAATTTATATAAAACTGAGGCTCTAAAGTGTTACATATTTTTCCTTTGAACACAATACATGAGGAAGAATTAAACCTAGTCCTGTGCTTTTACCCATCATGCCATTCTACAATAGAGCAAATTACCTGTATCATTTTTTGCAAATAGGCATCGTTCTAATCTTTGTCTTCTGGCCTGGAATATGAAATGAATCACTTTTGCTTATAAAACTATTTAAATAAAATTGTGTATACTGACTTTATTTTAAAAAAAGAAATATAGTGATCTATTCAGGTGTATAACGTGTTCAGACAGTACCAATACTACAGGTTTGAGAGCTTGGCAAGCCCTTTTCCGGGCCACTTATCCACTTTTGGTATATACCTTTCACACAGCCACACCCCAGTAAAACCTTCTTTGCAGATGGGCTAAACCAGGTTGATGGTAACCAATAGGCCTCAAATCTGTTGGTGAGTTGGAGGTATGTCTACGCCAAACATGTAAAGCCTTTCCCCAGAAAAATGGGCAGATCAGAACAATTTGTTCCAGTGGCCATAAAGGCAGCTGAAACAGGATCCATGGAGCATTTAGAGCTTGGTCAGACATCCAAGATACCAAAGTTATCCACTGCATTGTGGGTAATCACCCATAATCCTGACTTTTTCTTGCACTAGTCCTCAATGACCCTGGAAGAGAGAGTAAGCTGACAACTTTGTGAAATTCTGCCTCACTTAAAGCCAATTCAGGGCAAGTCAAGACATTATCCAGTGATGTCATTGGTTATCTTTGCAAAAAATGAAAAACAACAAACAGTGACCTATTCATAGTGTCAAGTCATTAATATGGGGCTCATAGACATTTGTCTCAATGGCTCTGGGCATATCATATCAAGAAACACCTGGCAAAAGAACAGTTGACATTCTATGCTGGAAAAGGCACAGAGAGCAAAGCATTCCCTTGATATCTCTTTTTACTGTGTTAATTCTTGACTCAGTAGACATTTTATCAGCAAATGAATTCCCAAAGGGAAGAGGGATATTGAATCTCTTTCTGCATTTTTGGTTCATAGAGCCTGCACACAGAGAATGAAATTTTGATTAAAAAATAATAAATTGCAAAGGAGATATCACAGCAGAAGCATTTAATGTCTTTTGCTAACACTGTGCTTTTCTTTCTAAAACTGCAGACCAAAGACAAGATACAACATCATTGAGAGGAGTTGTAAAGCAACCAGCAGCAACGTTTTGGGTTATCCTTTTGTTTTATTATATTAGCATATGGTATTCAATGTAAATATAATCCATATTTCTGAATTTCTTGATATTAGCTTTAAAAGCAATATTGCCCAATTTTCCTCCAGACAATGCCCAATACCTGCTGTTAAAGCTACTATTGAGGATCACATCCTAGCACATCGCTATGGTATCCTACTTTCTACTCAACCCCAAATCCAATGTTTCCAGAGCAGGGTGAAAGAAATGCACACAGTTCATGTGAGGACAAATTTTTAGTACATTTTTTCTCTTGATTACCTTCACTAATGGTATGGAGCACTGATGTGGATAATCCAAAACACAGATAGATAATCCTGATTTCATTTCTATTTGGTTTTCAAATGAATTTTATTTTTATGCAATAAATTTACCTTGCTAATTTGAGGTTGGACCAAGCTAATATCAAAATGAGTTTGCTTTCCTGAGCGTACATTAATAGTAAGGAATTCAGAATATGAATGCTAAACACTAACATAAACTCATAGGAACATAGATTTAGAGTTGGAAGTTATTTGGGTGTTAAAGTTTTTCTTCAGAGAGTATACAGCATGGATGTACCCCAAAGCGATAACTGCTGAATAGACCTGGGACTCTCATCCATAACATATGGTCAGTAGTATGCTATCCACTGTCTGATTTTCATTATTTTTATATTATAAGCTTCATTCTCTGCACTTGTTCCCTCAGTACCTAGCACAGTGCCTGGGTCATAGTCATCACTTAGTTAACAATCCATGAACATAGAGATGGAAATGCTGTGTGATTCAGAATAGACTAGAAACTATGAGGGACTCTGTATTTATAGGTGAGGGAACGAAGAGAGAATTGAAAAGCCCTCCTTTGCCCAAAACTTGGAGGAAATATGGTAAAGTATAAAAAGTTTTGAATTTAGATAGCTTATGATCAAATCCTAGTTGACCTCCATGGTGATGTGGAATGATTAGATTTAGAGAGTAAGAGAATGTTAGTTTAATTCCTGAGATTGCTACTTTGTGACCTTTGTCTAGTCTCTTAACCTCTCTGGATCTCAGTTTTCTCACCTGTATAAACAAAACATGGGACTAGATGATAATAATCAAGTGACACATGATAGATACAGTCCCTTCCAGTTTCAGATACTTTGTTCTGAAGTAATTTAATGACAGTGCATATGGGTTATGTAGCACTTCCCAGTTTATAAAATATATTTTTCTCCCACTGACCACTTAGTACTTTTGCTTTCTTCTCTATAAGATGGGAGTATATAGAGAATATGCTATATGTTCCTGAAGGTTGTTTCCTGCTTTAAATCTGTTATATCTGAAAATATCCCCTAAGAGACCAGGCAATGGAACAGGAGATGAATGTCTCAGTCTACTGACTGAGAGAAAACCAAGGATGAAAACCTTGGATTTGGTAAAGAGATTTGTTCATCCCAAGTGAAGAAAATACTCAACAATCATAATTTCTCTTGCTCTAAAGTGAGGAAAATGAATTCAACCAGTCCATTGAAAATTTAGAGTTGACAAATTTGTCCATAGACTCCCCATAGAAATCCTTGCCATTAGGCTGGCAAATACATTCAATGGCTATCATTCTAAAGTCACCCAAATGATCTCAAGGAAGGGGGAGGGGAAAGGATTTCTTTCCAGCCATGGAACTTTCATGGCTCAGGGAAATAACAGTGACATCAATCATGGAAAGTGACAAGGTACATTTTATTTCTGGCAATTGAGATGGTGGGAGGTTTTCTGAGTCTTCTCACCCTCGCAGAACTGAAAATTCCATGCCACTCTGTATATAAAAACAACTTTAGAAAAATGCTCAGAGAACAGATCCAAAAAAAATAGCAAATGTTCTAAAAAGAGCAGCCAAACCCCAGCAATCAGACAAGGGACACAGGAAATGCTGTTATTATTTTAGAGGGAAAATTAGTACAGCAGGACTTTAGTACTTTAGGACATTTTCATTTGAAAGTTACTTGGAAATAAGATATGAACTCAATTACAGAGATAGTGTACAGCAGACTGGAAAAAGACTTCAAAGACAGGAAGACTGGAATTCAGGTCCTCTCTCTAATACATTCTGGCTGTGTGACTCCCTACAAGCTTATTTACCTTTTCAGTGCCCTGAGCAAATTTCTGATGCTATAAATTGCAGAGGAGTTGTCAATCTGGATTAGTGGAGGGAGTTTCTCAACTGTGAATTCACTAAATTAAAGAAATCACAGGTTCAGTCCCTGTTTTTATTCTCGCTTATCTAGAAAGAAAGAACATTTACTAAGAGTATATTATAATGCTGAGAATTGCACACAGATACACACACACAAACTTGGATTACAATTGCATGGAATTAAGATGGTCCCAGTCCTTGCCATCAATGAGTTTATATCCTAGTGGGAGAACATAACATATAAAGAAAAGTTGGGGGCAGCCAGGTGCCACAGTGGATAAAACACTGGCCTTGGATTCAGGAGGACCTGAGTTCAAATCCAGTCTCAGACACTTGACCTTTACTAGCTGTGTGGTCCTGGGCAAGTCACTTAACCCTCATACCCCTCCCCCCCCCAAAAAAAAAAAGCTGGAAGAGAGAAGAAGTGTGTGACATACAAAGGAAGAATTTGGAAAAGGTATGAAGATGGCCTGGAAGTGACATGAAGGCTCACCTATCTGAGTCCAATGTCATTTGATTGCTACCATTTTATGCATCTCCAGTGGTGAATTCCACAAAAATAGCATTTTCTCAGTTCTTTTTTTCTTTGACTTCTTTGTAACAGTTTGTACCTTCTAAAGGACCTGTACCTATGGTGGCTTACATTACATTACAAACTTTTCTAGTTTTCCATCTACTTTTCAGACTAATTGTTCATTCTTCTCTGGCTTAGTTTCATCCTCTTTTCCCTCTTGTTCCCTAACTACGGGCATTCCCCAAAACTCAGTGCTCGGAATTCTCATCTTCCATACTTTTGCATGGTTTGGTGACTTGATGATATCCTAATTCTTCACTTATCATTTCTATCTTGACATTTAATCTTTCTTTCTTTCTCTATAGACCCTGAAAGTTTGATTTTTAATATGATCATTTAAATTTTTCATTATTACCTCTAACTCAAAACAATATAAAACTGATATTTTTTGTCTCCTAAACTAGTATCTTATTGCCTCTCATTCCAAAATCCTTAAAGTCACCTTTGCAATGTCTCTCATATATGCCTCCTTTTATCCTCTGACATTGTCACTACTCTAGTGCAAGTCCTCATCACCTCTTGCCTGGATTATTGCAAAAGAATGCTTCTGGGTTTGCCTGCCTCAAGTCTCTCCTTGCTACAGTTTACCCTTTATTCAGACACTAAAGTGATTTCCCTAAAGGTCTCATCATGTTAGTTGTGTAGTCCTCAATAAATTCCAGTGGTTTCCTACTGACTCTGGGATCAAATACAAAATGTTCTGTTTGATATTAAAAGCCCTTTATAATCTAGTCCCTTTCTATATTCTCAGTCTTCTTACATCTTATTCCCCAACAAGTACTTTCAATCCCGTGACACTGACTTCCTGCCTGTTCTATGAATAAAACATTTCTTTCAGTTCTGGTCACTCTCTCTGGTTCTCCATCACATGCCTAGAATACTCTTCTTCCTTGACTCTGCCTGCTTATGTCTTTGGTTTCCATTAAGTAACAATTAAAATTCCAACTTCTTTAGGAAGTCTTAATCAAGTCCTCTTAATTTTAGTGTCTTCCCACTGTTAATTCCTATTTATCTTTTTTGGGTATATGGGGTGTTCAGAGAGAATTAGTACCCATGGTGATAGAGCTTGCCAAGCTAGTTCAGGGCTGCTAACCCACCTTTGGTGTCCACTTGTCTCCTCTCACCTATGAATCCAAGAAGCTGTAATATGGACTGTGGCCACAACCTGGTAAAACTGTCTCAGCAGATGGGCCGAACCAGATTGAAGGTAGCCAATGTACCTCAAGCCTCTGACTGAGGTAGGAATACCTAAGCATGTGAAGGCTTCTGTAGGTGGAATGGAAAGATGAGAAATTTTTGTTTTAACAGCCATGAAGGTGGCTAAAGCAGATATTGTGGTGTGTTCAGAGCTTGGTCAAACAAAAGTGGAGGAATAGTTGGTGCTCGGCTTTTTGTTCACAAATGACTGTCCACTCAATGAGATGTAACAGAACATGGATTGAGTGTCTGCCTCCTGTGCTAATTTTGACCTGATAATCAACACTAAGAAAACATAGATTCTCTACCAGTCAGCACTTCACAATCCATATGTGAAACCATTGGTCACAGTTAATAGAGAAATTCTGACTGTTGTGGGCAAGTTCATTTACCTTGGATGTACACTCTTTTGGGCTGTCCACCTAGAAGATGAAGTTGTCAGAGGTAGTTCAGCATTTGGGAGACTCCAAAAGAAAATGTGGGAAAGAAGAGGTATCAGGCTGCATATCAAACTGAAGCTTCACAGAGCCATTGTGCTGACTCCACTTCTAGTGTAGTATGCCAGTCCATGCCAGAAAACTGAACTACTTCCAGGTAAATTGTCTCATGAAGATCCTGAAGATTACCTGGAAAGATAAGATACCAGACACTGAGGTTTCTAGAGCTGACCTGCCCAGTATTAAAGCATTATTGCAGAGAGCATAACTACAATGGGCTGTCAGCTTAGTTCAAATGCTAATCAACCACTTACCCAAAAGTGCATATTATTGAGAATTCACACAAGGTAAGAGCTCACATGGTAATCAAGTATCTCTGAAGATATTTAGCATTAACTATGAGACATGGGAGATGCTGGCACAAGACTATCCAGCATTGCACGTCCCCAGCAAAGAAGGCATTGTACTCCATGAACAAAGTATTATCATAGAAACACAAAGGAAATAGGAGCTAGTCAAATCCAGAGCAACTAAATGTTGTAATGGGCCACTTGTGCCCAATTTATAGGAATGCCTTCCAAACTCATATTGGAATGATCAGTCACAGCCAAACACATTGTACCCCAACTAGAATATTTTGATGTTGTTGGTCTTAAAAAATGAAGAATGAACAAAAATCTTGTAAATATCTTGTTTTGTATATATTCCATTGTATCTCATCTCCCCCATTATATGGTAAGTTCCTTGAGGGCATAAACTATTTTTTGCCTCTTTTTTGTATCCCCAGTGCTTTAATATAGAGTCTGAAACATAGTAAGTACTTAATAAGTATTGATTGATTGAATAGCTAAACACGCCTCCCCAAACTTGTACTTGTTAGTTTTATTTAGTGTAACCAAGTGTAATAGTTTACATAGGGGGCAGCTAGGTGGCACAGTGGATAAAGCACAGGCTTTGGATTCAGGAGGACCTGAGTTCAAATCCAGCCTCAGGCACTTGACACTTACGAGCTGTGTGACCTTGGGCAAGTCACTTAACCCTCATTGCCCCACCAAAAAAAAAGACTTTACACATATCCTTATTGAATTTATATACATTCAGACCAATGTACAAGATCAGTGATCCTTAATTCTTTCATGTCACAGACCCTTGTGGTAGTCTGGCAAAGACAATCATTTCCTTCTGAGAATAATATTTTTAAATGCTCAAAACAAAATATATAAGATTACAAGAAAAAACAATTGCATCGACATGGCTGTTTTTTCAGGTCAAATCTCAGGTTAATAACCTTTCTGTTAGACTTTAAAGATTATTTTAGATTCTAACTCTGTCATCCTTCCTAAATATTTATCTTTAATAAGAACATTTGATAAGAATGGCATCTTGTCCATTATCCAAGCCATTAATAAAAATTTTTTATCCTTGAGATAATGCACTAGATGCCACCTGCCATGTTAATATTGAACAGCTAACAGTTGCTTTTTCAGTCTGTCCACACAACTGATTCTGAAGCCATCTAATTTTATTATCATCTAATCTACATCTCTCCATCTAATAACCAAGAATAGAGTACAATAGGGGGCAGCTAGGTGGCACAGTAGATAAAGCACCATCCCTGGATTCAGGAGGACCTGGGTACAAATCCTGCCTCAGACACTTGACACTTACTAGCTGTGTGATCTTGGGCAAGTCACTTAACCACAAAAAAAAAAAGAAAAAAAAAGAAAGAAGAAAGAAAGAAAAAGAATAGACTAAGATAATTTATTAGAAGCTTTGCTAAGATATAGGTAAACAGAGCAGCTAGGTGGCACAGTGGATAGAGCACTGGCCCTGGAGTCAGAAGTACCTGAGCTCAAATCCAGCCTCAGACACTTAACACTTACTAGCTGTGTGACCCTGGGCAAGTCACTTAACCTCAATTGCCTCACTAAAAAAAAAAAGATATAGGTAAACTATATTCACAGAATTACCTTTATTACTAGTTTAATAATATTGTCAATTAAATTAAATTATATTAGTCTGGTAGGATCTGTTCTTGCTGAAGTCATGCTGACCCTTTGAAATGACCACTTCTCTTTATAGATATTTGCCAGCTAGAGCTTTGCTGTTCTGTTATGGATTTTTTCCTTGGAATTGAAATTAAGCTCATTGGCTTATGATTAAAGACTCTGTTCTCTTTCTTTTTATTTTTTCAAGTTAGAACATTTGCCATTCTCCAATCTTGTGCCACTTTTTTCCTATTTCCCATGACATTTCAGATATCACTGACAGCAACTCTGAAGTTACATCTTCCATTTCTTTCAGTCCCTGAAGACTGAAATGGGCCAGATGACTTTAATTGATCAAGGACAACTAGGTACTCTCTTACCACACTTCCTCATTTATCTTAAAAATCCACTTGTTCTGGGGCAGCTAGGTGGCACAGTGGATAGAGCACCAGCCCTGGATTCAGGAGTACCTGAGTTCAAATCTGGCCTCAGACACTTAACACTTACTAGCTGTGTGACCCTGGGCAAGTCACTTAACCCCAATTGCCTCACTAAAAAAAAAAAATTCAACTTGTTCTAGTGATTTGTGTTTCATCATGTCCAGTGAAAAGTTATTTCTTCTTGGCAAAGAATAAAGTAAAATTCAGTAACACCTGAAAATTTCTGCCCTCTGATGGCAATTTGAGTCAAGATCATTGCCTCAAGAAATTATAGAGAGGTATGTTTATGTTCAATGTAGTTTATGCAATAAAATAGAATAAACTGCAATACACCAATTCAGGATGTATTAAATTTAGCACCTACTAAATACCTAGAAAGGAATAATCAGGAAGCTAGAATTATGCAAGAGAATCTTGTGATCTTTTCATGGAGCAATATATGATATTTTCCCATACTATAAATATGGACCTCAAGATATTTTGGAGAATTCACCTAATAAGATGTACTAGAAACAGACCATTATCACAGATTAAACTTTTGGCCACATATGTCTGGAAATGATACTGATCCACAAAAGCTTAAGTTCCACATTTTTTAATAGATGTTGCCATACCAATTATTCATGATGTCCAAGTTACATGGAATTATTTTTTTCACAACTGGCTACAGAGATTGAATCATGTCACAAAAGGAAAAAGTGGAATGTCATTGTATTTTCTTGCCCTCATTTTGCATCTAGATGAACTACTCTAGACCTTCTCTGACTTTTTACCATGCCCCAGGTAGCTTATTATTGGGATAACCTACATCATCAGGTAAGATCTCATCAGTTTTGTTATTCTCCTTCATCACTACCTTCTACTTCTTTGATTAGAGGTTGGGTCCATGAATTTTAAACCTCCCTTTAAAGACAGGCTCAGCTCAAATTTCATTTCACACCTAGCTGCACAATTAAGAAACTGTTCTGGATTTTCTACCATGCCTATATGTCAGGTACCTTCTCCATCCTTGCCCTTTCCTGCCCCACTTTACACATTCCTTTTGTGTTTTGCCTTTACCCTATTAGATTGTAAGCTCCTTGAGAGCAGGGACTTTATTTTTTTCATATTTGTATCACAGTGCCTGGCACATAGTAGGTGCTTAATACTTATTGATTATTAATAAGTAAATTTGCATTTATGTCCTAATAGTTTTAATCCCTTTTAAAGTAGCTATTTCATTGATCAGTGCAAAAGTCAAAAAAAAAAAATTAAAGGTAATAGGTGGGCTTGACACAGGATCATTTCTATCTAAACTCCAGTGAAAAATATTAGAAGAATGAGATGATGATATTGACGATAATGGTTTTGTACTTTGAAGTTTGAAAAGCACTTTATGTACATTATCTTATTTGAGTCAGTTCTCAAGTCCTAAGGAGCCACTTTAGCTTTGATTTACCCCTGGAAGTAGTTTAAGTGGCCTTTGTGTGTGTGTGTGTGTGTGTGTGTGTGTGTGTTTCATCTTAAGACATGCTCTGTAAAATAAATTGCTAATCCCTAAGTGAAAATGTTAACGTTCCTCTGGCCTTATACAATTGGTTGATTACCTTGGTAGGTTTCATTCCAGTACCACTTGATGGTCAGTATTGGTCACTGAAAGTGGATCTTTATTGCAAAGTTCAAAGAAAAAGATTATTGGTGAAGGGAAAGGAGAAGGGAGGGCCTGACAGAAGTGCCTTCCTGAAAATTGGCAAAACTCAAATTAATTCTCTTTTCTCTGTCAGCAAGACTAACACAATTGGGGTTAAAGTGATTCATAAGGTCTTTTGTTAGCTGTGCGTTTGTTCCCTCCCATACAGGTCAGAAAGATTTTCAGGCTGAGGGCATCACAATTGAATTCTCCCATTGGCTGCTTTTGAAAAGCTTTTGACAGGCCAGAATTAAGCTGCAACTCAAGTACATAACAGAACTTTTCATCTCATCCTAGCAATCACTGTTAGGATTTATCTGAGGTACAGAAACTCTTATATGTCTGACAAAAATTATATTTTTCAGTTATAAAACTGGGACTTATTCAGAAACAATTATAATTTGTTCAAATTCAAACTATTCAAATTCTCTTTCTGTAACTTCAGAAAAGATGGAATATTTTCACATTATGTACCCTATGTTGGCATTATAAAAGAACCAACATGGTAAAGTATGTTGAATTCCCACATCATGAGGTTAAAAGTAAACATTCTGTATTGAAAGATTGAAAGTTCCAGCCAATTAAAAACAAGACAATTTTATCCTTTATGTTCAAGTAGAAAGGTGTAATGTATAATCAGGATACTTATAACTGTTAGTGGCACATGTAAAGTAAATTATATATATATATATATATATATATATATATATATATATATATATATTAAATCTATTCATAATTTTGTTAGCAAAAAGTATAGGGAGAGAGGAGCTCAAATGGGGTCATGGATATAGATGAAATCTGAAAGCTCCACGGTCAATTTGGGTAAGAGAAGAAAAGTTTGTAAACAGGGTCTTCTGTAATAAGCACTGGTCTATAGATGACAAACTGGACAATATTTGTGAGTTTGGCATTACACTATATGGGAAATGACTGGGGTGAACAGGCAAAAAGGAGCTACTCATAGAATGACTTACCTGCCACTATAGGCAACATGACATCAAGAGAGAAATCTGTTACCATGAGTATGACTCAACTTATACTTAATCGTCCATCTTTTTCTGACCCTGGTAATCAAGCTACTGATCTTCCTGGTATTATGGTTCTTGGCTAAGGAAGACTCACATCTGCCTCAGTAGAATCATGTGCATGGTGATGGTCCAAACATAGTACTTATAATGGACAGAGTACTGGACTAAGTCAGAAGACCTGAACTGGAACCCCACCTCATACTAGCTTGTGACCTTTCGTCATTTCATTAACTTCTATAAGTCTCTGTTTTCTCATGTTTATATTATAGGAATATTGCCTATATAATATCCCAAATATACAAAAAATGTTTAAGTATATATATATATATATATATATATATACACATACATATATGTATACACAAATGTTTACATATATGTGTATATCTTTCTCTACTCTCTTAAAAAATATATATACATACACACACAAACATATATATGTATGTGTGTGTGTATGTATGTATATGTATACACAAAATCTCAGGGGACCTCATAAAGGCTTTGGGTTCACATGGAGCTTGCATTTCTTGCATTTATCCTAGGGATACTGATCTAAAGCATCTTTCTTAATTCTGCTACTTAAAGTTTGGTTTAGGCTGTGGGCATAGATAAAGAAAAGATTTTTCTGCTATATGACTTGATTTTTTAAAACAAACGCTGCTGGTTGGAATCCTACTTTCTTCAATATAAGATTCAGAAAACATAATGGTCATAGCAATGATCCACAATAGAATGACATGGGAAACAGTGAGAGATGAATTTCACATTCACAGGGATCCAACTTATCAATTATATGTGACTCCAACTGACAAAAGCTCTATTCTGCCCCTTGTATAAGACTGAAACGGAAAAATTTCAATTGATAAAATCCTTAAATTATATTCCACATCCATAGTATAAGATTATCTTAAATCAGCAGTTCTCATTGTGAAATGTGCAGATGCTTGGGGGTCAATGAGAGCCTATCTGAGGGTTCATGAAATCAAAATTATTTTCATAATAATACTAAGAAGTTTTCATTTATGGGACACTAATGCACTTTTGGTGGAGTTGTGAACTGGTCCATCTGATCATTCTGGAAGACACTTTGGAACTAAGTCTGAAGGACTATAAAATTATGCAAACCCTTTGACCCAGAAATATCACTGCTAGGTCAGTACCTCCAAAGAAATCAAGGAGAACAGACATATTTACAAAAATATTTATAGCAATTCTTTTTGTGATGGAAAAAAATTAGCAATTGCTGAGGTACCAATCAACTGGAGAATAGCTGAACAGGTCATGGTATATAATTGTGATGGAATATTATTGTGTTAGGAGACATGAGAAGCAGGACAGTTTCAAAAAAACCAGTGAAGATTTATATGAACTTATTCGAAGTCAAGTGAGCAGAACCAGAAAAAATATTGTACATAACGACAGCAATATTGCACAATTATCAACTGTGAACACCTTAGTTATTCTTGACAATACAATGATCCAAGACAATTTTGAAGGACTTAGGATAAAAAATACTATCTTCTTCCAGAGAGAGAACTAATGGAGTCTGAGCAGATTATAGCATCATTTTTTCACTTTCTTTATATGTCTTGCTTTTTTTCTAACATGGCTAATATGGTAATACATTTTGCATGATTTCATTCACATGTATAATTGATATCTCATTTTTCTCAAGGGTTGGGGGAGTGAGAAGGAAGGAAAGAATTGATACTTTTGTTTGCTCCATGTAAACAAAAGCTCTTCAAATGGAGATTGTCACTAATTTTTAAGATTCAAAAGGGGTCCTGAGACCAAAATGTTTGAGAATCACTTTTACATTCAGATATAAGAAAAATAGCCTATATCTGCTCAGAAAGACACCCAACCAAAATAAATGTTTATTTCTGAACATTCATAATTTAACTTCCAACCCTTGAATGGCATCTAAATATAGCAGATGCTCTAATCTTTTATTTTCTCAAATATTTTGGTTTTGAGTTTCCTTTTTAATTTCTAGGATTCTGTAATATGAAGACATAACAATAGTGGTTTGTAAATAAAGCAAAAGGAGAGCTGAGCTCTGGATGAAAAGGTATATGGAGAGGATGTAAAGAGTAAATCATTTTAACTCAATTCAACTAAACTATTTGTTTCACTCTGATATGCCAGCTACTTAGTTATGAATAGGGATGGACAGAAAAAGGAAAATGATATACACTCAAAGACATTATTACCTCATATATTTTTGGAAATCATTTTCAATATTTTTCAAAAGAAAAAATAAAAAATTCCCATAGGAAAATGAGCATTCAACATCAAAAAGTACAAGTGCACATTGAGGCTTTGGTTCAAGAAAGAAAATTCAATAAAGAAAAAAACAATCTCAAGAATCATAGGATCATAGATTTAGAACAAGGAGGGACTGGATAGGCAATTGACTCCAATTCCCTCATTTTACAGATAAGGAAAATGAGGCAAAGAAAGGTTAAGTAACCAGACCAATGTAACACAGCTAAAAACTGGCTGAGTAACGATTCAAACCCAGGTCTTCCTCAGACACTTATTATTTATATTACCCTTGGCAAATAACCCAATCTCTCTCAACTTCAGTTTCCTCATTTAGAAAATAAGAACAATATTAGCACCTCTCTCAGAATTAATGTGAGGAACAAATGACACAGCTGTGCTTTCCAAGCCTTAAAGTACCATATAAATAATCGTTGTCGTCATCATCATCATCGTCATCATCATTTCTGGTTCTAAGTCCAACATTGTATCCACTATGCCACCTAGTTCCCTTGAATCACATTAACTAGAATATAATCTCCCTGAGGTTGAGGGCCATGAACAAATTGGCAGTACATAATGTGACATTTGGAGATTCTTCGGGGAGGGGCAGTGAATGAGACCCTATCAAAGAGTCCATGTGGTCAAAATTATTTTCATATTAATAATGACTTTAATTTCTGGGACACTAATGTATTTTGTATATGCATATATATGCACATATACACACATATGTGTTTATTTATATGTATGATACATGTGAGCATATATAATGATATACACATACATATATAAACGTATACCCATGTGTGTGCATACATACACACATATATGTGTATTTGTATATTTCTCACAGTATCTACCATAGTTCTAGATATGTCATAGATATTGGCTGATTAACTAACTACGTATAAAATTGATCCAATATGTTGGTATAGCCAAAGGAAGAGATTTTTGCCTAGAGAATCTGAAACTTGAATGGTTCCTAGATAGTCTTCTGTTTTCAGAGAAATAAATATATAAATCATTCAGGTCAATTAATTGTTTCCCCTTGTTGAAAATATCCAAAGATAGCAGAAATCCTATAATCTCTCCTGGTAGCTCAAAGAACATTCTTAAGTTCTTACAAAAATTTAAAAAGCCAACTAAAGTTTGGTATCATCTGGAAGAATACTATAAAAAACACAATTCAAATGTCATTTTGCCTTTGTGCAATATTAATTATTTGAGCTTGGCACATTCTGTAATTGCATATTTCAGTGGGCGGCAAATAAAAGGAAAAGTAGGAGGGAGAGACATGTACCTGAATGGACACAATGTGCTCATAGTCTAGGAAGATGTAAAATTTGATTGGTGATATATGCGGTCAGTATATAAGGAATCTCTCACCAAATTCCAAAATGTTAGTAATAAATATGTTGTTGAGTCGTTTCAGTCAGGCCTGACACTTTATGACCCTTTATGGGGTTTTCTTAGCAAAGATACTAGAATGGTTTGTCATTTTCTTCTCCAGCTCATTTTACAGAAAAATCAAGCAAATGCTTCTAGGAGTTGCTGTTGTATAGTCATTTCAGTCATGTCTGACTCTTTGTGACCCCAATTGGGGTTTTCTCACCAAAGATACTGGAGTGTTTTGCCATTTCCTTCTCCAGATCATTTTACAAAAGAGGAAACTCAGGCACACAGCGTTAAGTGACTCACCCACAGTTACAAAGCTCATAAGTGTCTGAGGTCATATTGGAATTCAGGAAGATGAGTCTTTCTGACTCCAGACCCAGCACTCTATCCACTGAGCCAGATATTATGAATAATAAACAAGTATCATTTGAATCATTGATTATAATTTCAAATGATCTTTCAAAATAAATAATTTTATTTAAGGGATGTAAACTATATTATTTTCTAGAGACCTTTGACCTAGATAATCATAGAACTAGAAGTTAACGGTATAGATAAATCGGCCTTCTCATAGGCAAATACCTACACCACCCAGATCAGATAGATTCTTTCTTTCTTTTCTCAAATGCCTCAACGGATAGAAAATCCTTAAATTCACTAAAGAGTTCATTGCAATATATTATCACCCTCATAATACAAATGTCCTTACATCCAACTGAAATCTTCTTTAATATAAGCCCATTTCTTCTTGCTTGATCTTCCAAACACATAGAGAGCACTAGAACATCTCCCCCACAGAAATCATTCATATTCTTGAAGAAAATAGAATGCTATGAAGATATAAGGGAGGCTATTTTAATAACTCTGATTCATCCCAAATTCCTTCAACTCTTCTCCTAGTCTCCAGCTTACCTCCCACAGACACGCTGACAAATCTAATTATAGTTGCATGAATATGTCTTTTAAAATTAACAGGAGTTTACTGTATGGCCATAAGCAGTGACACTAGATTGAGAGTAATTTTGAAAGGGGCAAATGTGTTGGTACTGTCAAATTTTAATTAAGCCAATAAGCTTTTTGTAAATGCTTTTCAAACTACTCAAGTTAAACTAGGCACAATGCTTAATACATTTGGTAGATTTATCCTAAACTATGATTACTTGGAGCATCCTTGTAATTTGTACACAGAATTTAGCTGATAATATACTAGAACACAGATGCTATCACTTTTATTACTGTCTAACGAGTGAGAAAAGAATATGCATCTTTATGCCTTGAGGTAATCAGTTCAATTTTATAACATCCTCATGAGGAAATTTGATTGCTATCTATAGTCAGATATGAAGAGAATGGGTGAGCTTATATGATTTTTAAAAAGATAAAGAATAAAAATATTTAGCCCCAAATCTTTTAGTATGGACCATTGATTGTTCTTTAGTGGTAACTCAATGGAATTGATGCAAAATGATATAAGTATAATGAGGAAAACCATTTATAAAATTACTATACCAACATAAGTGGAAATAACAGCAAAATAATTGAAACTATATGCTACAGAAATATAATGACCCAGTTTGACCCCAAAGAAGATATGAGATGCTATATGCTCCACTCTCTCTTTTTCGCCAATATAAAAAATTGTGGGGGAATGACACTATATATAATGTTAGACATTTTTCATATCAGTAGTATTTGCTAAAGTTTTTTTCAATTGTTTGCTCTTTTTAATTCTTTGTTATAGATATGACTGTTTAGGTAGAGGAGAAGAGTTGTATAAGGAAAGTTAGATGATATAATCGCAAAAATATCAAGCAAACTTCATTTTAAAATGTGTTCGTGATATAAAGACATGAAATTTCTGACAAGTCTTTGACCTCTCTTCTTTCTATTTTTCTGAATTATGTTTTCCTTTAAATTTCCCCCATCCTCATTTTTTCTTATCTGATCTTAAAAATGGTTTGCAACATTTAGTAAATTTTACTATTTAATTTATATTACTGTTACTTTAAATATTTTCACTAATATTTCTTTCTGATGCTTCATAGTGGGTTGTTGACTGGGGAACTATTGAAAATTAAATAAAGTACAAATTTTGGCAACTCTGTGAAGCTGGAAAAGATTTTGTCTGGTACCAGTGATTGACTACATGTCCATAACCTGAAGACTAGCCTTGCTAAATTTGGAAAGGCTCATTACCAGAAAGTAGGAAAGCAAAGAATACATATATGCATGCATACATATATACACAGACATGCATACTTATACATATATACAAATGTATGCACATATACATATATAAACAGACATCTATATATAATGTTATGCTTGTATATGCATTCATGCATACACCACTAAATATTTTATATGCATAAATACATAGATATATATGCATACCATATAAATACATGTACAGATAAATATTATCTATGCATATCTACATGTATACACCTACATACATATAGGTAAATATATACACATGCTGCATGTTTGTATGTAGATGTAGATGTCTTGGGTTTACATGACTGATTTCTTTTAAGGACCAGTCATTAAAAGCAAATAACTCTGCCTCTCATTGACTGTACAACAATAGGCCCCAGTCCAGGGGTCATTTGGCCATTGTTTGACCTCTTGATGCTTCAGAATTGGGGTAAATAGAAATTATTTCTATTTTGCTGAGAAACCCCAGGGGTCTTAACGCCCCCCCATTTATCTATCTATCTGTCTATACCTGTATCTCATTTATTTATTCATTTATATACTTATTCATTTCTTCATTTGTTTGTCTGTCTATTGCTGTATCTATCAATCAATCTACTTTTCTTTTGACTAGGTAAAAGAGATATTTCTTTGTCTTACTTCTTACCAGCTTCAATTATTAAACGGGCATTGCCTCAAGCAAATTGAGACCTGGAAAAGACCTTAGCTTAAAAAGGCTAAGGTTTCCCACTGCATCTGGTTCTTCTCCAGTAGTCCTGATGTATATCTTGCCACTGGACAGAGATGGTTCTGGAGGAGAGAATGAGGCTGGTGACTTTGCACAGTCTTGTCTCACACAAATCCAAATTCACTGCAAATCATGACATTAACCCCTTCCCATCCAATGTCATGGTCATCTTCAAGAAGGAAGGACAGGCAACAACAAATAACAACATATGGAAAAGCAACATATAAAGAGGTTCCAGTCCAATGAGTGTGACATCCATAACAAAGTGACTTTTTAAAAAAAAATTTAAATATTGTTTGAATAAGAATTTAATTTTTATATGGACTACATAACAGTAAAAAACACAAGATATTTAGAAAATGACCTCAGTATCTTTGAAGATTTTAAGTATTTCAAACAAACAACAGGACAAATGTTGCCTTTTACCTAATTTCTGTTTTACCCTTTCTCATGACTCAAGGCCATATTACATAAGAAACAGTAGAAAAATCAAAGTTTACTTGCATGTTATACTTTGCCAAAGATCTTGAACAAAATAGATTACCATTTTCTGTTTTCCTGAAGCAGCATAGATTTTCAGAGAGTAAGCCAGCTTCAAGCCAATAAGACCTGGACTCAAGTGTACTCTCCTGCACATAATGCCTGTGCAACTCAATCAAATTATTTAATCTCCTTGAAACCTAGAAATTTTCTAAAATTAGAGGTTGCAACATAGTTGCCAATATACAGGCATAAAATAATTTCCTTATTGGAAGTTACCGGAACTGCAAAATTTTTAAAAAGTCTTTATCAAAGCAGGATGCTATCAAAAGGACATATGAAAAATGCAAACCATCAACAGAGGAAAAACTAATGGTATTTGAATACAGATTGAAGTATAATTTTATTTGTTAGTTCCTCTTTCTAAAGTTATTCTGTCTATTTTCTTTCACAACTTGACTAATGTGAAGATGCTTGGCATAACTGCACATGTATGACATATTGAATTTCTTGATTCCATAGGGAGGGTTGAGGAGGGAGGGAGGAAGAAAATTTAGAACACAAAGTTTTTTTAAAAATCAATGTAAAGAAATGGGGGGGGGGAGCCAAGATGGCAGAGAGGAAGCAGCAAACTGCCTGAGCTCTCCTTCTGTTCCCTCAAAAAGAACATTGAATCAAGTCTCTGGACGGATTCTGAAACTACAGAACCTGCAAAGGGACAGAGAGACGCAGTCCTCCAACCAGAGATAATTTAGAAGACTTCAGGAAAAGGTCGGTCTAACTCGGGCAAAAGGGAGGCCCAGCGCAAGGCAGCAACCCAGCGCCGAGGGGGTCAGGGAAAGTCAGCAGGAGCTGCGGGCCACAGCTGAACAACTGAGGCCCCTGGAACCTGGTTCAAAAATTTGGTGGCCAAGAAGGACAGTGGAAAAACCTACCTGCACCGGCCGGGAGGGCCACGAAGGGGTCAGGCGGGAACAGACGCCAGGAGCGGGCGCCTGGCTGGCCGTGCACACCCAGAGAGAAAGTGCAGGGCAGGGGATCTCCACACACCATAAAGGCCTCAGAGTAAAAAGCCGGTCACACAGCACCTATACCCCTGCACAAGAAGCCCAAAACAGGCACCCTGGTGCCCCCAGAGCAGACCTCAACTTAAAAAATAAATAAATAAGCTGCAATAATGAGTAAGAAGCAAAAAAGAGCCCTCTCCATTGAGAGCTTCTGTATCAATAGGGAAGAAGCCAATGCAAACTCAGATGAGGACAATACCCTCAAATTGCCTACATGTGAAGCCTCACGAGGGAAGGTGAATTGGTCTCAGGAACAAAAAGCCTTCCTGGAAGAGCTCAAAAAGGATTTTAAAAATCAATTGAGAGAGGTAGAAGAAAAAATGGGGAGAGAAATGAAAGCAAAACAAGAAAACTATGAAAAAAGAATCAGCAGCTTGGAAAAGGAAGCACAAAGATTGACTGGCCAAATGGAAAAAAAAGTGCATAATTTCACTGAAGAAAACAATGTCTTAAAAAATTCAGTTGGCCAAATGGAAAAAAAGGTGCATAATCTCATTGAAGAAAACAATGCCTTAAAAAATTCATCTGGCCAAATGGAAAAAAAGGTGCATAATCTCATTGAAGAAAATAGTGCATTAAAAAATTCACTTGGCCAAATGGAAAAAACAATGCCTTAAAAAATTCAGTTGGCCAAATGGAAAAAAAAGGTACATAATCTTACTGAAGAAAACAATGCTTTAAAAATTAAAATTGGACAGTTGGAAGATAAGGAATCCATGAGACACCAGGAATCAGTCAAGCAGAATCAAAAGAATGAAAAAATAGAAGAAAATGTGAAATAACTCATTGGAAAGACAACTGATCTGGAAAACAGATAGAGGAGAGACAATTTGAGAATCATTGGACTGCCTGAAAGCCATGACCAGAAAAAGAATCTAGACACCATATTCCAGGAAATTATTAAGAAGAACTGCCCTGATATCATAGAATCAGAGGATAAAATCATCATTGAAAGAATCCACCAATCACCTCCTGAAAGAGACCCCAAAAGGAAAACTCCAAGGAATATTGTAGCCAAATTCCAGAATTATCAGGTGAAGGAGAAAATACTCCAAGAAGAAAGAAAGAAGCAATTTAAATATCATGGAGCCACAGTCAGGATTGCTCAGGACCTGGCAGCTTCAACGTTAAAGGACCGCAAGGCTTGGAATATGATATTCCGGAAGGCAAAGGAGCTTGGATTGCAGCCAAGAATCTATTACCCAGCAAAAATGTGCCTTTTCTTTCAGGGGAAAGGATGGACATTTAATGACATTGGGGACTTTCAATCTTTCCTGGTGAAAAGACCAGAACTGAATAGAAAATTTGATCTCAAAATACAAGACTCAAGAGAAGTTTAAAAAGGTAAACAGAGAGGGAGAAAAAAAAAAGGTTACCCTATTAGATTAAACTGTTTATATCCCTACATGGGAAGATAATACTCATAAGTCTTAAGAATTGTAAATGTATTTGGGCAGAGAGAAGGACTTTACACAGACGGTATAAATAGAAATTATCTTTGATGTGATGATACAAAAAATAATTTTAGGGGGTTAAAAAGGGAGTCTATGGGGAGGAGAGGAAAGGGGAGGTGGAAGGTGATGAATTATATCATATGAAGAGGTGAAAAAAAAAACCTGTTACAATAGAGGGAAAGAAGGGAGGGGTGAACATTTTTTCAACCCTATTCTCATTAGATTTGATTCAAAGAGGGAATAACATATAAGTTCACTGGGATAAAGAAACGTAACTCATTCTTTAGGGAAGCAAAAGGGGAAGGGAAAGGGGGGACTGATAGAAGGGAGGACAAAAGCAGGGGAGAAAAGGGTAAAAAAAAGAGAGGGGGGTGATAAAAAGGGAGGGCAGATTGGGGGAGGCAGGGGTAAGAAGTAAAACGTCGGTGAGGAAGAATAGGGTGAAAGAAGGGGGGGAAAGTACAAAGGGGGTAAATAGAATGGAGGGGAATAGACAGTCAGTAATAATAACTGTGAATGTGAATGGGATGAACTCTGCTATAAAATGGAAGCGAATTGCAGAGTGGATTAAAAACCAGAATCCTACAATATGCTGTTTACAAGAAACACATTTGAAGCAGAGAGATACACACAGAGTAAAGGTAAAAGGCTGGAGTAGAATATATTATGCTTCAGCTAAAGTAAAAAAAGCAGGGGTACCAATCCTTATCTCAGACAAAGTGCAGGCAAAAATAGATCTCATTAAAAGAGAAAAGGAAGGAAATTATATCTTGCTAAAAGGTACTATAGATAATGAAGTAATATCAATATTGAATATGTATGCGCCAAGTGGTATAGCATCCAAGTTCTTAAAGGAGAAGTTAAATGAGTTACAAGAGGAATTAGACAGTAATACTATACTAGTGGGGGATCTGAATCCCCCCCTCTCAGAATTAGATAAATCTAGCCAAAAAATAAATAAGAAAGAAGTGAAAGAGGTGAATACATTACTAGAAAAGTAAGACATGAGAGATGTCTGGATAGAAAGGAATATACCTTTTTCTCAGCAGTACATGGCACATTTTCAAAAATTGACCATGTATTAGGGCACAAAAACATCATAGTTAAATGTAGAAAGGCAGAAATAGTAAATGCATCCTTCTCAGATCATGATGCAATAAAAATTACATGTAAGAAAGAGCTTGGGAAAAGTAGAATGAAAATCAATTGGAAAGTAAATAATTTCATTCTAAAGAATGAATGGGCCAAACAAGAAATCATAGAAACAATCAATAACTATATCCTAGAAAATGACGATAATGAGACAACATACCAAAATCTATGGGATGCAGCCAAAGCAGTGCTTAGGGGAAAATTTATAGCTCTAAATGCTTACATGAATAAAAAAGAGAAAGAGGAGATTAATGAATTGGGCATGCAACTGAAAAAGCTAGAAAAACAACAAATTAGAAATACCCAATTAGATACTAAACTAGAGATCCTGAAAATCAAAGGAGAAATTAATAAGATTGAAAGCAAAAAAAACCCTATAGAATTAATCAATAAAACTAAGAGCTGGTTTTATGAAAAAACCAATAAAATAGATAAAATATTGGTTAATTTGATAAAAAAAAGAAAGAAGAAAACCAAATTACCAGTATCAAAAATGAAAAAGGGAATGTTACCACCAATGAAGTGGAAATTAAATCAATAATTAGGAATTATTTTGCCCAACTGTATGCCAATAAATTTGACAATCTATATGAAATGGATGAATATTTACAAAAATATAAACTGCCCAGGTGAACTGAAGAGGAAATAAAATCCTTAAATAAACCCATCTTAGAAAAAGAAATTGAACAAGCCATTAATGAACTCCCTAAGAAAAAATCCCCAGGGCCAGATGGGTTTACAGGTGAATTTTGCCAAACATTTAAAGAACAATTACTTCCAATATTATACAAATTATTTGGAAAAATAGGTGAAGAAGGAGTTCTACCAAATTCGTTTTATGACACAAATATGGTGGTGATACCAAAACCAGGCAAAGCAAAAACAGAGAAAGAAAATTATAGACCAATTTCCCTAATGAATATTGATGCTAAAATCTTAAATAAGATATTAGCAAGGAGATTACAGCAAGTGATCACCAGGATAATACACTATGACCAGGTGGGATTTATACCAGGAATGCAGGGCTGGTTCAACATTAGGAAAACTATTAACGTAATCAACCACATCAATAAGAAAACCAACCAAAATCATATGATTATCTCAATAGATGCAGAGAAAGCTTTTGACAAAATACAGCACCCATTCCTAATAAAAACACTGGAGAGTTTGGGAATAGGGGGAGCTTTCCTTAGAATAATAAACAGTATCTACCTAAAGCCATCAGCAAGTATTATATGCAATGGAGATAAATTAAAGGCCTTCCCAATAAGATCAGGGGTGAAACAGAGATGTCCATTATCACCCCTATTATTTAATATTGTCCTAGAAATCTTAGCTTTAGCAATCAGAGAAGAGAAAGGAATTAAAGGAATTAGAATAGGCAAGGAGGAAACAAAACTATCACTCTTTGCAGATGATATGATGGTATACTTAAGGAATCCTTGAGAATCAACTCAAAAATTACTTGATACAATTAACAACTTTAGCAAAGTAGCAGGATATAAAATAAATCCACATAAATCATCAGCATTTCTATACATGACCAAAAAAGTCCAGCAGCAAGAGATAGAAAGAGAAATTCCATTTAAAGTAACAGTAGATAATATAAAATACTTGGGAGTATACTCACCAAGACAAACCCAGGAACTCTATGAATACAACTACCAAACACTCTTCAGACAAATCAAGTCAGATCTAAATAATTGGAAAGATATCAATTGCTCATGGATAGGCAGAGCTAATATAGTAAAAAATGACAATACTGCCTAAATTAATTTACTTATTCAGTGCCATACCAATCAGACTACCTAAAAATTATTTTATAGAGCTAGAAAAAATAATAACAAAATTCATCTGGAAAAACAAAAAATCAAGAATATCCAGGGAAATAATGAAAAAAAAAATCACAGGAAGGTGGGTTAGCAGTACCAAACCTGGAGCTTTACTATAAAGCGGCAGTCATCAAAACTATCTGGTACTGGCTAAAAAATAGAGTGGTAGATTAATGGAATGGGCTAGGCTCAGGAAATGCAGTAGTAAATGACACTAGTAATGTAGTGTTTGATAAACCCAAAGATTCCAGCTTCTGGGATAGGAACTCAGTATTTGACAAAAACTGCTGGGAAAACTGGAAGATAGTATGGCAGAAATTAGGCATAGACCAAGATATTATACCTTATACTAAAATAAGGTCAAAATGGATACACGATTTAGACATAAGAGGTGATACCATAGGTTAATTAGGAGAGAAAGGAATAGTCTGCCTATCAGATATTTGGAAAGGAAAATAGTTTTTGACCAAACAAGAGATAGAGTATATTATAAAATGCAAAATGGATGATTTTGATTATATTAAATTAAAACATTTTTGTACAAACAGAAGCAATGCATCCAAAATTAGAAGGGAGGCAGAAAGCTGGGAAACAATTTTTGAGGCCAGTACTTCTGATAAAGGCTTCATCTCTAAAATACATACGGAACTAAATCAAATTTATAAGAACCCAAGTCATTCCCCAATTGAGAAATGGTCAAAGGATATGAACAGGCAGTTTTCTGATGAAGAAACCAAAGCTATCTATTCCCATATGAAAAAATGCTCTAAATCTCTGATTAGAGAGATGCAAATAAAAACAACTCTGAGGTACCACCTGACACCTATCAGATTGGCTAAAATGACACAAAAGGAAAATAATAAATGTTGGAGAAGCTGTGGGAAAATTGGAACACTAATGCATTGTTGGTGGAGCTATGAACTGATCCAACCATTCTGGAGAGCAATTTGGATTTATGCCCAAGAGCGATAAAGCTGTGCATGCCCTTTGACCCAGCAAGACCAGTTTTGGGTCTTTTTCCCAAAGAGATCATGGAGGGGGGAAAGGGACCCACATGTACAAAAATATTTATAGCTGCTCTTTATGTGGTGGCAAGGAATTGGAAGAGGGGGTGCCCATCATTTGGGGAATGGCTGGACAAGTCGTGGTATATGAATACAATGGAATACTATTGTGCTATAAGAAACGATGAGCAGGAGGAGTTCAGAGAAACCTGGAGGGTCTTACGTGAGCTGATGATGAGTGAGATGAGCAGAACCAGAAGAACATTGTACACAGTTTCATCAACATTGAGTGTTGATCTACTGTGATGACTATATTCTTCTCACCAATGCAATGGCACAGAAGAGTTCCAGGGAACTCGTGATGGAAGAGGATCTCCAAATCCAGGAAAAAAAAAAAAAAGAACTGTGGAGTATAGATGCTGAATGAACCATACTATTTCTTTTGTTTTTGATGCTGTTGTTTTTTTTTTCTATTTTGAGGTTTTTCATCATTGCTCTGATTTTTTTCTCTTGTAACAGGATTAATGCAGAAATAGGATTAATGTTATTATGTGTATATATATATATATATATATATATATATATATATATATATATATATAACCTATATCAGATTACCTGCTGTCTAGGGGAGGGGGGAGGGAGGAGAGGGAGGGAGAAAAATCTGAAATTGTAAAGCTTGTATAAACAAAAGTTGAGAACTATCTTTACATGTAACGGGAAAAAAATAAAATACTTTATAAGAGTGTAAAAAAGAAAAAGAAATGATGAGCAGGCAGATTTCAGAGAAATGTGGAAGGACTTATATGAACTGATGCTGAGTAAGATGAGCAGAACCAGGAGAACATTGTATACAATATCAATAACATTGTGTATTGATCAACTCTGATATACTTGACTCTTCTCAGCAATACAATAGTCCAATACAGTTCCAAAGGACTCATGATGGAAAATGCTCTCCAAATCCAGAAAAAAAAAACTAATTGTGGAATTTAGATGCATATTGAACTGTACTATTCCTAATTTTTTTTTGTTTTCCTTTTTTGAGACTTTTCCCTTTTGAGCTGATTCTTCTTTCACAGCATGACTAATGCAGAAATATGTTTAATGTGATTGAACATATATAACCTATACAAGATTGCTTGCAGTCCTGGGGAGGGGGGAAGAAGAAAAATTTGAAACTCAAAATTTTACAAAGACAAATGTTGAAATCTATCTCTACATGTAACTAGAAAATAATAAAATACCATATTTAACTGAAAAAAAAACACAAAAAAACCCCACAAAAGTCTTCATCAAGTCAAATAGCAGCATAAAAGTTTAAGGGACAGAATGAGATGAGGAATGACTGGATTTTGAGGTTTACATAATATAATTTTGGTGTAGACCACCCAGGACATAGCAGAGGGGAAATTACTTTTGCAGAAGGTAAGTGAATAAAGAGAAATGCTTTACAGGGAAACTATATCTCAGCTCTGCTAAAAGGGTTGGAGGCATGATATGAGGAATCTTAGATTCTTTAGGGAAAGTAGCTTCTGTCTTTCAGAATGAACTGAAAGCAATCAGGGTGCTGAAGATAAACTATCGGATACAGTATTAATGGGACCCAAGGAGAAATTTGTTGTCAAATCCTAAAACAAACAAACAAACAAACAAACAAAACCTATCATGGCACAAGACATCTTTTAGAAGCTAGAAAGCAGTAACTTACAACATTTCCCAAGAGAGTCACCTAAGAAATATTTAAGTACAAATGTATTTTGAAACCTGAAATCTCTTGTTACATAGAGAATCATCAGAAACATAAATACTAGCATTCTGTGTTCCAGGTTCAGTGCCTTGTGTAGGTGCTGGAAAGGCAAGTACTCTATCAGATGTTCTCTCCACCAAATGATGTTTGCTGGTTTGTTTTCTAAATAAAGGACAGCTTCCTAATATCCTCACCTCCCCATCACAGTGGGAAGTTTATAAAGCAGCCAAGTATAATTCCAATATCATTAAACCTGCTTTTCCCTGTTGCTGCAAAATTTTGTACTAATGTCCTTTCCCCTCATACTCCCACCTTGGGCTCCACCCTTGAGTCCACTGGCTCTGAAAGGTGAACTTTGACCTTAAATTGCAGGGAACCAAGCCCCTCCACCAGCTTCTTCTTCTTCTTCTTCTTCTTCTTCTTCTTCTTCTTCTTCTTCTTCTTCTTCTTCTTCTTCTTTTGCTGGGCAATTGGGGTTAAGTGACTTGCCCAGGGTCACACAGCTAGTAAGTGTTAAATGTCTGAGGCCGGATTTGAACTCAGGTCCTCCTGAATCCAGGGCCAGTGCTCTATCCACTGTACCACCTAGCTGGCCTTCACCAGCTACTTCTTGCAGCCTCCACACCCTGGAGACAAATCAAGACCACTTCCCACCTTTTGAGTTCCACTTTCTGTATAACCTTTCTCTTTAGAACTAAGCTATTAGAAAGTGAGGACTTCCTTATTTACTTTTATTTGTAGTCTTAGCACTTGGCATATAATAACCACTTAATGGATGCTTTATCTGTCTGCCCATTTGTGTATCTATTATAGATCTATTTCTATGAGTGACCATTCATTTACTTAAAAAAAGGATTTTAACTTTCTAGTTTAATTATTTAGCAATAGATAGCAGTGGTTCCAAATACTATACTAGGTCCTATTGACAAATTCAATGATATATTTTTAAAAAATATTCCTTTTCTTCAAAAGCTTATGATCCTCCAAAAGATGGCATATATACACAACTGATATAAGTGAGTACAAGACAAGTAACACATGAACCATCCAACCCAATTCATAGAGATGTTCAAAAGTGACAGGGATTACTTCTTATTGGAATTAACAGATAAAAGGAGGCTCCATAGAGAGGGTGCTACTTAAGTTAGACCTTCAGACATTTGAATGGATAGAATGGAAAGGGAAAAGAAAGCTTGTGAAGTGAAAAGAAGATCTGATGAAGCAAAAGCTATGAAAGTGTCCATGGACAAATTGTGTTCATGGAATAAAAAGAAGAACAATTTGTTTGGATTTCAAGATTATTATTATTATTTATTTTTTTTTGCGAGGCAATTTGGGTTAAGTGACTTTCCCAGGGTCACACAGCTAGTAAGTATTAAGTGTCTGAGGGCAGATTTGAACTCAGGTACTCCTGAATCCAGGGCCAGTGCTCTATCCACTGCGCCACCTAGCTGCCCCGAATTTCAAGATTATTACAAGGCATAGCAGATAGGGAATCAGGAAGACCTGAGTTCCGGTCCCACATCTGACATATACTATCTATATAATCCTGAAAAAGACACAAAATCTCTCAATTCTTTTGGTAAATCTCTAAGAATAAAAACTGCAGAGAAGGTGCTGGTGTATATTAGCACAGATTTCTCAGCTGGGAGTTTTTTATACCAATGAAATCACAGATTCAATTTCTATCCCTTACAGGAGAATAGAGAGAGCTAAGGCTAAAAATCTAGGTTTAGGACCAATTTATAGTGGGACTTCAATGTCAGACTAAGAAGCTTGGAGTTCATTTCATAATTGACAGTTAGAGATGTAGGGGTCAATAAGGGCAAAAGCAGAAGCAGTTATATGGTAAAGGCTAGATAGAACAGAGCAGTCCCAATACTATAGCTCCAAGACACAATCTGAGAGGGCTGTCATTGGTTTAATGAGGGGATTGAGACACCAGCGTGTGTTCAATGACTGAGACAAGAAGAAGATGGAGAAAAAAAGATTGGGATTGGGGCTTGAGTTCAGTTTAGAATTTAGTAGAAATATCATCCTTGAGAGCAAAGGGCTGCTCCTATTTTGTCTTTGTACTGTCAACTGCCAGATTGAATCCTTCCATACTAAGCAGTTAATAAATTCTTCTTGAGTTAAATTAAATATAAAGGTGATTTCAGTGCTTTTGTGAAGGATTAGCAAATGACTGTGGAAGTGAATATGTACCACTGTAAGTGTGAAGCTTGGTGGGGGAGGGGGGCATTGAAATATATTGGGAGCAGATATGAGAAAGTTTGTATCCGGGAGGAGACTGATCCCAAATTCTAGTTCCTCCCATAAAGTGATAATAATAACAGCAGCAAAATGATCATATAATGTATATCAACACTGTAAATTTTGTTAACATGAGAAATAAATAATCTAATTTATTCTTCATGACAACTCTGTAAGGTAGATAATACAGGTATTAATATCACCATGTTTCAAATAAGGAAATTGAAGCTCCATAGTCGAACAACTATTAAGTGTCAATGACTTCAATATGGAATCTCTCCCAAATCCACATCCATGGCTTCTCCCATTAGACAACATTGCACCAGAAATAGCCACTGTGAAATGCTACACAGCTTCTGACTTTTCTAATATATAAGAATCTTGAGTATCTGGACTATCCTATAGGGTACATAGGATGACCCAGGGTAAGAAAAGTACTTGCGGGGCAGCTAGATGGCGCAGTGGATAGAGCACTGGCCCTGGAGTCAGGAGTACCTGAGTTCAAATCCGGCCTCAGACACTTAATACTTACTAGCTGTGTGACCCTGGGCAAGTCACTTAACCCCAGTTGCCTCACTAAAAACAAACAAACAAAAAAAACAAAACAAAAAAAAGAAAAGTACTTGCAACAAAAAGGCAAAGGGAACATTTAAATTTTTTTTAAATTTTTTGCTGGGCAATGAGGGTTAAGTGACTTCCCAGGATCACACACCTAGTAAGTGTCAAGTATCTGAGGCCGGATTTGAACTCAGGTGGTCCTTTATACACTGCGCCACCTAGCTGCCACTTTATTATTATTATTATTATTATTATTAAATTTAAAGGGAACATTTAAAGGGTTTTTGTTAGGTTGGTTGGTTGTGGGGTTTTTTGAGGGGTTGTATTTCAGTTTTATTTTATTGTTGTTGCTGTTGTTTTTTTTTATTTTTAGAAAAAAAATCAAAAGGATGTTTTAAGAAGAGTAATTTGGCATCAGAGTGCAGAAGGACTCATGGAAGGAACACTGCTGAAATAATATATAAATGAAGGAATAGAGGTTTTATTGTTGTTGTTGAGTCATTCTAGCCATGTCTGATTTTGTGACCCCATTTGGAGTTTCCTTTGCAAGGATACTGGAGTGGTTTGCCCTTTCCTTCTCTAGGTCATTTTACATATGAAGAAACTGAGGCAAAGAGGGTTAAGTGACCTGCCAATGGTCACCCAGATAGTAAGTATCTGAGGCCAGATTTGAGCTCAGGAAAATAAGTGTTCCTGATTCCCCATCCAGCACTCTATCCACTATACCACCCAGGGACTCCATATAGAAGTTTAAAGAATGGTAATAGTAAGGAAGAGAAGGAAGCTGATAAAGTATTTAAAGGAAATTCTTACAATATCTGCAGACCTATAGGAGACAATAGAAGAAGTAAAGATAAAAAATTCTTAAGCCATGGGTGTCTGAGTGATTAGGAGGATACTGGTGTCATTGTCAGGAGGCAGACATAGCTCTTACAATCTATGTGAAACTCTGATTATGGTTTGAGGGAAGGAGAAAATAATGGTTTCCATAATGTTATCTTTTGCATTCTAATTTATTTTTACTGTGAGAATGTGCAAGTTTCCCATTAGCACATCATAAATTAAGCATTACTGCTGCCAATGTAATTAAAATATTGATTGCTTGGAAGAAGGAAAGATGGCTATCTGCTCAATGTGGTAGTCATCTTCCTTTCCTTTTCTTTCCTCTCCTCTCCTCTCCTCTCCTTTTCTCTCCTCTCCTTTCTTTCCTTTCCTTTTTCTTTCTTTTTAAAAACAATTGGGGGGCAGCTAGGTAACATAGTGGATAAAATACCTGCCCTGGATTCACGAGGACTGGAGTTCAAATCCAGCCTCAGAGACTTGACACTTACTAACTGTGTGACCCTGGGCAAGTCACTTAACCCTCATTGTCTCACAAAAACAAACAAATAAATACATGAATGAAAAAAATGAATGAATGAATGAAGAGAAATAAAGGAATAAATGAATGAATGAACAAATAAATAAGCAGATAGATAAATAGATAAATGAATGAATGAATAAACAAACAAATTAATTAGTTCATTAATTCATTGATTCATTAATTCAATAAATGGATGATTAAATAAATAAACAAACAAGCAAGTAAAGAAACAAATAAGCAAATAAATGAATGAATGAATGAATAAATAAATAGATAATAAAAACAGTTGTCAGGGGAAGCTAGGTGGCATAGTGGATAAAGCATAGGCCCTGGATTCAGAATAACCTGAGTTCAAATCCAGCCTCAGACATTTGACATGCACTAGCTGTGTGACCCTGGGCAAGTCACTTAACTCTCATTGCTCAGCAAAAACAAAACAAAATAAAACAAAACAAAACAAAACAAAACAAACAAACAAACAAACAAAAATCTCTAGATCTTTTACTTCATCAGGGTTGGGGAACCCCTGGTATGGAAGTGGCTTGCCTCAGATCACACAGCCTCTATTTATCTGAGGCACAACTTGATCCCATGTCCTCTGGACTCTGAGTCTAGCTATGCACTAGACAACACTTGATGTCTTGTTGTAAATTAGAACACTAGTCAGTCAGCCAAGATTTATTAAGCTCCTATCACGTGCCAGGTACTGTACTAAGTACAGAGGATAAAAATAAAACAAACCAAAATAAAACATCCTAACAAACAAACAAAAAACAGACTCTGCTCTGAAAAAGCTCACAATCTAATGAGGGAGATAGCATGCAACAACTATTTATAAATGAGCCTACACAAAAAATAAATAGGAAATAATTGACAGAGAGAAGGCACTAGAATTAAGAAGGATCAGTAAAGGCTTCCTGTAGAAGGTGGGACTTTAGGGGAGACTTGAAGGAATCCAGGGAATCCAAGAGTTGGAAAAGAAAAGAAGAGCTCTCAGGCCCAGAGGATAGCCTGGGGAAATGTCTTCAGTTGGGAGATGGAGCATGTTCTTCAAGGAACAGCAAGAAGTCTACTGTCACTGGATCACAAAGTAGGTAAGGTATTAGAAGATAATTTTTTGTATGTGTATGCTTGTGTGTGTACAGAAGTGTATATGTAACAAATGTGTACATCAATATATGTTTATTCATGCATGCATATACACATACTATATGCCAGTTGGACACACTGTGCCTTTACTCCATTTTTGGTCCTCTTTAAGAATGAAGGACAATAACAAACAAACCAACCATCTCAATATTTAGGTACTAACTAAAAAACATGACATGGTGGACAGAGAAATGGCCATAGAATCATAAAAAACAAACAAACCAACTAACTTAGGTTCAAGGATTTCCTTTTACCTATGTGACTCTGGACAAGTCACTTAATCCTTAAGTGCCTCTGGTAAATCTCTAAGACTACATAGGGTCATTGAATAATTAATTGATCCAAGTTGCAAAGAACCTCAGCAGCCTTCCAGTCCATCTCTTCACTTTACAGTTGAGAACATAGAGGACCAAGGATATTAAATGATTTGTTCAAATGCCATAGAGGAAGTGTGTAGTCTCTAATTCAAGATCCACAGCATGCTCTCCTATATGAAACTCATACCCACATTAAATAAGAAATTCAGAACTGTATGACTAAGGGGAGCTTTGTCAGAGAGACTTCCTTGTTGTTGAGTAATTTTCAGTAAAGTATGACTCTTTGTGACCCCATTTGGAGTTGCTATTTTCTTCTCCAGCTCATTTTATGGATGAGGAAACCAAGGCAAACAGTTAAATGCCTTGGCCCGGGTGTCTGAGGCCATATTTTAACTCAGGAAGAGGAATCTTCCTGACTCTAGGCCCAACACTTTATCTATCCTTCCATTTAGCTGCACCAGTTCCTTATACCATTGAAATTGTGAGTCTAGACTAAATAAAGACAACTATGAACTAACTAACAAATAATATATTAATTCTAACTGGCCTACTTCTTTAATCTGGCTATCTTAGGGTGACGATGGGTCAATCTAAACCCAAAGTGAATGAGAAAAAAAATAAAAAAACAAAAACCAACCAACCAACCAACCAATAAAGAAACAAAAATCCAAACCTGCAAAGATTAATAATTGTGATGTTTTCCAAATTTGCTTGGGAGCATATAATATTCAGTCCAAGCTATTGCTTGAATTATGACTATAATGGTGATTTTTGTCTTTAAGATTATTTTGGTAACAGGAGTGGTTCTTGGAAATAGATATATGCAATGGCTCCTTTCTGGGCAACTCGTTATCACACCTTTTGCTAAAAACATATATGACCCAAAAGTTCCTGGTTGGACCCTTGTCTTTATGATTAGGGTGCACCAAAACTAGAATGCCCACAGAATCAGGAGGAACCTCTCCCCTTTGAGGTTATTCAAACTGCAGAAAAACTTTACTTTCTCTCTTTTGGGAATGTCACCTCAGAGGGAAAGTCTAGACTTCCCTGCCCAAGAAATAATGGTGGTAAAAATTGAAACAATGACTGCAAAATTTGTGTTTCTCTAAGTGGTACAAACACTGTACCACAAGTCTGTGACTGAATCTTCTGTGGGAGAGGGGTCTGTGCATACATGCATGTCTTTTTCTGACTCCAAGTCACTGAAAGGTGATTCTGGAAAGCGGGTGTCTCCTATGGTCAGGATAACCACATAAATTTGAGAGAACAAGAGTTCCTGAATCAATGCTGTCTACTCAGCAGAAGTTCACACCTGTAACTATACTATTTTTCAGAGGAGATGACCCCCATAAAGATCAGCCTAAACCTGAATGGGCTAAAGAGCCATGCTTGGAAGAACAGATCTGGATTTGTGAGTAGCTAGGACAGGCCAGATGTGGGACTACCAAATACCAAATACAAATACAAAAAAATGCTACCTCTTTCTATCTCATGCCAATTGAGAAGAAGAGGAATCATGCTAAGAGTACATTTACTATCAAACATGCCACACAGTGAATTATGCTTAGCAAATATTAGGGATAAACATGGTATTTCCAGGCCCAAAATGCATTCTCATAAGAAATATTATAATAGCACAGGAGTGACTATGTCATTCTTCTGATTAAGAAGCTTCAGGGGCTCCCTATTGTTATTAGGATAACATACAAATTCCTCTTCTTCTGCCCCTTACCCAGATTCTATATTCACTTTCTTCACTTCTTCCCTTCTCCCACTAAACTATAACATATGTTCTTTCCATTTTTCCAAACATGGAAAATACTCTTAGGGTTCTTTGGCAACTTTATCCTCTTCATTTCTCAGAAATAGCGACTGCAAGCTGGTGAGTGATGTTCTCCACTGGAAAGGCCTGTTTGAGCTTATTTGTTGACATGACAACATTGAGAGTCAGTACTAATGACTAGCTATTTTGCCTGTGGATTACAAACCTAAGAATGACCAAACCAGCAGAAAATACCCAATCAGGAAAACAAAGTACCTAAGTATGAAGATATGACAAACCAAAAGCAATACCATCAAATCCTGCTAATTTAGAACTCTACTCAGCCTGTACTAATGTTTG